>NW_028138496.1:0-29325 GCF_964270905.1 Leucopleurus acutus
GGGCTAGGGTTAGGGTTAGGGGACGGGGACGGTTTAGGGTCCAGGTGATGGTACGACAACGGTTTAGGGGGAGCGTACGTGTGAGGGCGCGGGTTAGTGTGAGCGTACGGGTTAGGATTAGGGGACGGGTGAGGGGAAGGCTTCGGGGAAGGGTTAGGGTTAGGGTTCGGGCTAGGGTTAGGGTTAGGGGACGGGGACGGTTTGGGGTCCAGGTGAGTGTACGACAACGGTTTAGGGGGAGCGTACGTGTGAGGGCGCGGGTTAGTGTGAGCGTACGGGTTAGGATTAGGGGACGGGTGAGGGGAAGGCTTCGGGGAAGGGTTAGGGTTCGGGCTAGGGTTAGGGTTAGGGGACGGGGACGGTTTAGGGTCCAGGTGAGGGTACGACAACGGTTTAGGGGGAGCGTACGTGTGAGGGCGCGGGTTAGTGTGAGCGTACGGGTTAGGATTAGGGGACGGGTGAGGGGAAGGCTTCGGGGAAGGGTTAGGGTTAGGGTTCGGGCTAGGGTTAGAGTTAGGGGAAGGGGACGGTTTAGGGTCCAGGTGAGGGTACGACAACGGTTTAGGGGGAGCGTACGTGTGAGGGCGGGTGTTAGTGTGAGCGTACGGGTTAGGATTAGGGGACGGGTAAGGGGAAGGCTTTGGGGAAGGGTTAGTGTTAGGGTTCGGGCTAGGGTTAGGTGACAGGGACGGTTTAGGGTCCAGGTGAGTGTACGACAACGGTTTAGGGGGAGCGTACGTGTGAGGGCGCGGGTTAATGTGAGCGTACGGGTTAGGATTAGGGGACAGATGAGGGGAAGGCTTCGGGGAAGGGTTAGGGTTAGGGTTCGGGCTAGGGTTAGGGTTAGGGGACGGGGACGGTTTAGGGTCCAGGTGAGGGTACGACAACGGTTTAGGGGGAGCGTACGTGTGAGGGCGCGGGTTAGTGTGAGCGTACGGGTTAGGATTAGGGGACGGGTGAGGGGAAGGCTTCGGGGAAGGGTTAGGGTTAGGGTTCGGGCTAGGGTTAGGGTTAGGGGACGGGGACGGTTTAGGGTCCAGGTGAGGGTACGACAGCGGTTTAGGGGGAGCGTAAATGTGAGGGCGCGGGTTAGTGTGAGCGTACGGGTTAGGATTAGGGGACGGGTGAGGGGAAGGCTTCGGGGAAGGGTTAGGGTTAGGGTTCGGGCTAGGGTTAGGGTTAGGGGACGGGGACGGTTTGGGGTCCAGGTGAGTGTACGACAACGGTTTAGTGGGAGCGTACGTGTGAGGGCGCGGGTTAGTGTGAGCGTACGGGTTAGGATTAGGGGACGGGTGAGGGGAAGGCTTCGGCGAAGGGTGAGGGTTAGGATTCGGGCTAAGGTTAGAGTTCGGGGACGGGGACGGTTTAGGGTCAAGGTGAGGGTACGACAACGGTTTAGGGGGATCGTACGTGTGAGGGCGCGGGTTAGTGTGAGCGTACGGGTTACGATTAGGGGACGGGTGAGGGGAAGGCTTCGGGGAACGGTTAGGGTTAGGGTTCGGGCTAGGGTTAGGGTTAGGGGACGGGGACGGTTTAGGGACCAGGTGAGGGTACGACAACGGTTTAGGGGGAGCGTACGTGTGAGGGCGCGGGTTAGTGTGAGCGTACGGGTTAGGATTAGGGGACGGGTGAGGGGAAGGCTTCGCGGAAGGGTTAGGGTTAGGGTTCGGGCTAGGGTTAGGGTTAGGGGACGGGGACGGTTTAGGGTCCAGGTGAGGGTACGACAACGGTTTAGGGGGAGCGTACGTGTGAGGGCGCGGGTTAGTGTGAGCGTACGGGTTAGGATTAGGGGACGGGTGAGGGGAAGGCTTCGGGGAAGGTTTAGGGTTAGGGTTCGGGCTAGGGTTAGGGTTAGGGGATGGGGACGGTTTAGGGTTCAGGTGAGGGTACGACAACGGTTTAGGCGGAGCGTACGTGTGAGGGCGCGGGTTAGTGTGAGCGTACGGGTTAGGATTAGGGGACGGGTGAGGGGAAGGCTTCGGGGAAGGGTTAGGGTTAGGGTTCGGGCTAGGTTTAGGGTTAGGAGACGGGGACGGTTTAAAGTCCAGGTGAGGGTACGACAACGGTTTAGGGGGAGCGTACGTGTGAGGGCGCGGATTAGTGTGAGCGTACGGTTTAGGATTAGCGGACGGGTGAGGGGAAGGCTTCAGGGAAGGGTTAGGGTTAGGGTTCGGGCTAGGGTTAGGGTTAGGGGACGGGGACGGTTTAGGGTCCAGGTGAGGGTACGACAACGATTTAGGCGGAGCGTACGTGTGAGGGCGCGGGTTAGTGTGAGCGTACGGGTTAGGATTAGGGGACGGGTGAGGGGAAGGCTTCGGGGAAGGTTTAGGGTTAGGGTTCGGCCTAGGGTTAGGGTTAGGGGTCGGGGACGGTTTAGGGTCCAGGTGAGGGTACGACAACGGTTTAGGGGGAGCGTACGTGTGAGGGCGCGGGTTAGTGTGAGCGTACGGGTTAGGATTAGGGGACGGATGAGGGGAAGGCTTCGGGGAAGGGTTAGGGTTAGGGTTCGGGCTAGGGTTAGGGTTAGGGGACGGGGATGGTTTAGGGTCCAGGTGAGGGTACGACAACGTTTTCGGGGGAGCGTACGTGTGAGGGCGCGGGTTAGTGTGAGCGTACGGGTTAGGATTAGGGGACGGGTGAGGGGAAGGCTTCTGGGAAGGGTTAGGGTTAGTGTTCGGGCTAGGGTTAGGTTTAGGGCATGGGGACGGTTTAGGGTCCAGGTGAGGGTACGACAACGGTTTAGGGGGAGCGTACGTGTGAGGGCGCGGTTTAGTGTGAGCGTACGGGTTAGGATTAGGGGACGGATGAGGGAAGGCTTCGGGGAAGGGTTAGGGTTAGGGTTCGGGCTAGGGTTAGGGTTAGGGGACGGGGACGGTTTAGGGTCCAGGTGAGGGTACGACAACGGTATAGGGAGAGCGTACGTGTGAGGGCGTGGGTTAGTGTGAGCGTACGGGTTAGGATTAGGGGACGGGTGAGGGGAAGGCTTCGGGGAAGCGTTAGGGTTAGGGTTCGGGCTAGGGTTAGGGTTAGGGGACGGGGACGGTTTAGGGTCCAGGTGAGGGTACGACAACGGTTTAGGGGGAGCGTACGTGTGAGGGCGCGGGTTAGTGTGAGCGTACGGGTTAGGATTAGGGGACGGATGAGGGAAGGCTTCGGGGAAGGGTTAGGGTTAGGGTTCGGGCTAGGGTTAGGGTTAGGGGACGGGGACGGTTTAGGGTCCAGGTGAGGGTACGACAACGGTATAGGGAGAGCGTACGTGTGAGGGCGTGGGTTAGTGTGAGCGTACGGGTTAGGATTAGGGGACGGGTGAGGGGAAGGCTTCGGGGAAGCGTTAGGGTTAGGGTTCGGGCTAGGGTTAGGGTTAGGGGACGGGGACGGTTTAGGGTCCAGGTGAGGGTACGACAACGGTTTAGGGGGAGCGTACGTGTGAGGGCGCGGGTTAGTGTGAGCGTACGGGTTAGGATTAGGGGACGGATGAGGGAAGGCTTCGGGGAAGGGTTAGGGTTAGGGTTCGGGCTAGGGTTAGGGTTAGGGGACGGGGACGGTTTAGGGTCCAGGTGAGGGTACGACAACGGTATAGGGAGAGCGTACGTGTGAGGGCGTGGGTTAGTGTGAGCGTACGGGTTAGGATTAGGGGACGGGTGAGGGGAAGGCTTCGGGGAAGCGTTAGGGTTAGGGTTCGGGCTAGGGTTAGGGTTAGGGTACGGGGACGGTTTAGGGTCCAGGTGAGGGTACGACAACGGTTTAGGGGGAGCGTACGTGTGAGGGCGCGGGTTAGTGTGAGCGTACGGGTTAGGATTAGGGGACGGGTGAGGGGAAGGCTTCGGGGAAGGGTTAGGGTTAGGGTTCGGGCTAGGGTTAGGGTTAGGGGACAGGGACGGTTTAGGGTCCAGGTGAGTGTACGACAACGGTTTAGGGGGAGCGTACATGTGAGGGCGCGGATTAGTATGAGCGTACGGGTTAGGATTAGGGGACGGGTGAGGGGAAGGCTTCGGGGAAGGGTTAGGGTTCGGGCTAGGGTTAGGTTTAGGGGACGGGGACGGTTTGGGGTCCAGGTGAGGGTACGACAACGGTTTAGGGGGAGCGTACGTGTGAGGGCGTGGGTTAGTGTGAGCGTACGGGTTAGGATTAGGGGACGGGTGAGGGGAAGGCTTCGGGGAAGGGTTAGGGTTCGGGCTAGGGTTAGGGTTAGGGGACGGGGACGATTTAGGGTCCAGGTGAGGGTACGACAACGGTTTAGTGGGAGCGTACGTGTGAGGGCGCGGGTTAGTGTGAGCGTACGGGTTAGGATTAGGGGACGGGTGAGGGGAAGGCTTCGGGGAAGGGTTAGGGTTAGGGTTCGGGCTAGGGTTAGGGTTAGGGGACGGGGACGGTTTAGGGTCCAGGTGAGGGTACGACAACGGTATAGGGAGAGCGTACGTGTGAGGGCGTGGGTTAGTGTGAGCGTACGGGTTAGGATTAGGGGACGGGTGAGGGGAAGGCTTCGGGGAAGCGTTAGGGTTAGGGTTCGGGCTAGGGTTAGGGTTAGGGGACGGGGACGGTTTAGGGTCCAGGTGAGGGTACGACAACGGTTTAGGGGGAGCGTACGTGTGAGGGCGCGGGTTAGTGTGAGCGTACGGGTTAGGATTAGGGGACGGATGAGGGAAGGCTTCGGGGAAGGGTTAGGGTTAGGGTTCGGGCTAGGGTTAGGGTTAGGGGACGGGGACGGTTTAGGGTCCAGGTGAGGGTACGACAACGGTATAGGGAGAGCGTACGTGTGAGGGCGTGGGTTAGTGTGAGCGTACGGGTTAGGATTAGGGGACGGGTGAGGGGAAGGCTTCGGGGAAGCGTTAGGGTTAGGGTTCGGGCTAGGGTTAGGGTTAGGGGACGGGGACGGTTTAGGGTCCAGGTGAGGGTACGACAACGGTTTAGGGGGAGCGTACGTGTGAGGGCGCGGGTTAGTGTGAGCGTACGGGTTAGGATTAGGGGACGGATGAGGGAAGGCTTCGGGGAAGGGTTAGGGTTAGGGTTCGGGCTAGGGTTAGGGTTAGGGGACGGGGACGGTTTAGGGTCCAGGTGAGGGTACGACAACGGTATAGGGAGAGCGTACGTGTGAGGGCGTGGGTTAGTGTGAGCGTACGGGTTAGGATTAGGGGACGGGTGAGGGGAAGGCTTCGGGGAAGCGTTAGGGTTAGGGTTCGGGCTAGGGTTAGGGTTAGGGTACGGGGACGGTTTAGGGTCCAGGTGAGGGTACGACAACGGTTTAGGGGGAGCGTACGTGTGAGGGCGCGGGTTAGTGTGAGCGTACGGGTTAGGATTAGGGGACGGGTGAGGGGAAGGCTTCGGGGAAGGGTTAGGGTTAGGGTTCGGGCTAGGGTTAGGGTTAGGGGACAGGGACGGTTTAGGGTCCAGGTGAGTGTACGACAACGGTTTAGGGGGAGCGTACATGTGAGGGCGCGGATTAGTATGAGCGTACGGGTTAGGATTAGGGGACGGGTGAGGGGAAGGCTTCGGGGAAGGGTTAGGGTTCGGGCTAGGGTTAGGGTTAGGGGACGGGGACGGTTTGGGGTCCAGGTGAGGGTACGACAACGGTTTAGGGGGAGCGTACGTGTGAGGGCGTGGGTTAGTGTGAGCGTACGGGTTAGGATTAGGGGACGGGTGAGGGGAAGGCTTCGGGGAAGGGTTAGGGTTCGGGCTAGGGTTAGGGTTAGGGGACGGGGACGATTTAGGGTCCAGGTGAGGGTACGACAACGGTTTAGTGGGAGCGTACGTGTGAGGGCGCGGGTTAGTGTGAGCGTACGGGTTAGGATTAGGGGACGGGTGAGGGGAAGGCTTCGGGGAAGGGTTAGGGTTAGGGTTCGGGCTAGGGTTAGAGTTAGGGGACGGGGACGGTTTAGGGTCCAGGTGAGGGTACGACAACGGTTTAGGGGGAGCGTACGTGTGAGGGCGGGGGTTAGTGTGAGCGTACGGGTTAGGATTAGGGGACGGGTAAGGGGAAGGCTTTGGGGAAGGGTTAGTGTTAGGGTTCGGGCTAGGGTTAGGTGACAGGGACGGTTTAGGGTCCAGGTGAGTGTACGACAACGGTTTAGGGGGAGCGTACGTGTGAGGGCGCGGGTTAATGTGAGCGTACGGGTTAGGATTAGGGGACAGATGAGGGGAAGGCTTCGGGGAAGGGTTAGGGTTAGGGTTCGGGCTAGGGTTAGGGTTAGGGGACGGGGACGGTTTAGGGTCCAGGTGAGGGTACGACAACGGTTTAGGGGGAGCGTATGTGTGAGGGCGCGGGTTAGTGTGAGCGTACGGGTTAGGATTAGGGGACGGGTGAGGGGAAGGCTTCAGGGGAGGGTTAGGGTTAGGGTTCTGGCTAGGGTTAGGATTAGGGGACGGGGACGGTTTAGGGTCCAGGTGAGGGTACGACAACGATTTAGGGGGAGCGTACGTGTGAGGGCGCGGGTTAGTGTGAGCGTACGGGTTAGGATTAGGGGACGGGTGAGGGGAAGGCTTCGGGGAAGGGTTAGGGTTAGGGTTCGGGCTAGGGTTAGGGTTAGGGGACGGGGACGGTTTAGGGTCCAGGTGAGGGTACGACAACGGTTTAGGGGGAGCGTACGTGTGAGGGCGCGGGTTAGTGTGAGCGTACGGGTTAGGATTAGGGGACGGGTGAGGGGAAGGCTTCGGGGAAGGGTTAGGGTTAGGGTTCGGGCTAGGGTTAGGGTTAGGGGACGGGGACGGTTTAGGGTCCAGGTGAGGGTACGACAACGGTTTAGGGGGAGCGTAAATGTGAGGGCGCGGGTTAGTGTGAGCGTACGGGTTAGGATTAGGGGACGGGTGAGGGGAAGGCTTCGGGGAAGGGTTAGGGTTAGGGTTCGGGCTAGGGTTAGGGTTAGGGGACAGGGACGGTTTAGGGTCCAGGTGAGTGTACGACAACGGTTTAGGGGGAGCGTACATGTGAGGGCGCGGATTAGTATGAGCGTACGGGTTAGGATTAGGGGACGGGTGAGGGGAAGGCTTCGGGGAAGGGTTAGGGTTCGGGCTAGGGTTAGGGTTAGGGGACGGGGACGGTTTGGGGTCCAGGTGAGGGTACGACAACGGTTTAGGGGGAGCGTACGTGTGAGGGCGTGGGTTAGTGTGAGCGTACGGGTTAGGATTAGGGGACGGGTGAGGGGAAGGCTTCGGGGAAGGGTTAGGGTTCGGGCTAGGGTTAGGGTTAGGGGACGGGGACGATTTAGGGTCCAGGTGAGGGTACGACAACGGTTTAGTGGGAGCGTACGTGTGAGGGCGCGGGTTAGTGTGAGCGTACGGGTTAGGATTAGGGGACGGGTGAGGGGAAGGCTTCGGGGAAGGGTTAGGGTTAGGGTTCGGGCTAGGGTTAGGGTTAGGGGACGGGGACGGTTTAGGGTCCAGGTGAGGGTACGACAACGGTATAGGGAGAGCGTACGTGTGAGGGCGTGGGTTAGTGTGAGCGTACGGGTTAGGATTAGGGGACGGGTGAGGGGAAGGCTTCGGGGAAGCGTTAGGGTTAGGGTTCGGGCTAGGGTTAGGGTTAGGGGACGGGGACGGTTTAGGGTCCAGGTGAGGGTACGACAACGGTTTAGGGGGAGCGTACGTGTGAGGGCGCGGGTTAGTGTGAGCGTACGGGTTAGGATTAGGGGACGGATGAGGGAAGGCTTCGGGGAAGGGTTAGGGTTAGGGTTCGGGCTAGGGTTAGGGTTAGGGGACGGGGACGGTTTAGGGTCCAGGTGAGGGTACGACAACGGTATAGGGAGAGCGTACGTGTGAGGGCGTGGGTTAGTGTGAGCGTACGGGTTAGGATTAGGGGACGGGTGAGGGGAAGGCTTCGGGGAAGCGTTAGGGTTAGGGTTCGGGCTAGGGTTAGGGTTAGGGTACGGGGACGGTTTAGGGTCCAGGTGAGGGTACGACAACGGTTTAGGGGGAGCGTACGTGTGAGGGCGCGGGTTAGTGTGAGCGTACGGGTTAGGATTAGGGGACGGGTGAGGGGAAGGCTTCGGGGAAGGGTTAGGGTTAGGGTTCGGGCTAGGGTTAGGGTTAGGGGACAGGGACGGTTTAGGGTCCAGGTGAGTGTACGACAACGGTTTAGGGGGAGCGTACATGTGAGGGCGCGGATTAGTATGAGCGTACGGGTTAGGATTAGGGGACGGGTGAGGGGAAGGCTTCGGGGAAGGGTTAGGGTTCGGGCTAGGGTTAGGGTTAGGGGACGGGGACGGTTTGGGGTCCAGGTGAGGGTACGACAACGGTTTAGGGGGAGCGTACGTGTGAGGGCGTGGGTTAGTGTGAGCGTACGGGTTAGGATTAGGGGACGGGTGAGGGGAAGGCTTCGGGGAAGGGTTAGGGTTCGGGCTAGGGTTAGGGTTAGGGGACGGGGACGATTTAGGGTCCAGGTGAGGGTACGACAACGGTTTAGTGGGAGCGTACGTGTGAGGGCGCGGGTTAGTGTGAGCGTACGGGTTAGGATTAGGGGACGGGTGAGGGGAAGGCTTCGGGTAAGGCTTAGGGTTAGGGTTCGGGCTAGGGTTAGAGTTAGGGGACGGGGACGGTTTAGGGTCCAGGTGAGGGTACGACAACGGTTTAGGGGGAGCGTACGTGTGAGGGCGGGGGTTAGTGTGAGCGTACGGGTTAGGATTAGGGGACGGGTAAGGGGAAGGCTTTGGGGAAGGGTTAGTGTTAGGGTTCGGGCTAGGGTTAGGTGACAGGGACGGTTTAGGGTCCAGGTGAGTGTACGACAACGGTTTAGGGGGAGCATACGTGTGAGGGCGCGGGTTAATGTGAGCGTACGGGTTAGGATTAGGGGACAGATGAGGGGAAGGCTTCGGGGAAGGGTTAGGGTTAGGGTTCGGGCTAGGGTTAGGGTTAGGGGACGGGGACGGTTTAGGGTCCAGGTGAGGGTACGACAACGGTTTAGGGGGAGCGTATGTGTGAGGGCGCGGGTTAGTGTGAGCGTACGGGTTAGGATTAGGGGACGGGTGAGGGGAAGGCTTCAGGGGAGGGTTAGGGTTAGGGTTCGGGCTAGGGTTAGGATTAGGGGACGGGGACGGTTTAGGGTCCAGGTGAGGGTACGACAACGGTTTAGGGGGAGCGTACGTGTGAGGGCGCGGGTTAGTGTGAGCGTACGGGTTAGGATTAGGGGACGGGTGAGGGGAAGGCTTCGGGGAAGGGTTAGGGTTAGGGTTCGGGCTAGGGTTAGGGTTAGGGGACGGGGACGGTTTAGGGTCCAGGTGAGGGTACGACAACGGTTTAGGGGGAGCGTAAATGTGAGGGCGCGGGTTAGTGTGAGCGTACGGGTTAGGATTAGGGGACGGGTGAGGGGAAGGCTTCGGGGAAGGGTTAGGGTTAGGGTTCGGGCTAGGGTTAGGGTTAGGGGACAGGGACGGTTTAGGGTCCAGGTGAGTGTACGACAACGGTTTAGGGGGAGCGTACATGTGAGGGCGCGGATTAGTATGAGCGTACGGGTTAGGATTAGGGGACGGGTGAGGGGAAGGCTTCGGGGAAGGGTTAGGGTTCGGGCTAGGGTTAGGGTTAGGGGACGGGGACGGTTTGGGGTCCAGGTGAGGGTACGACAACGGTTTAGGGGGAGCGTACGTGTGAGGGCGTGGGTTAGTGTGAGCGTACGGGTTAGGATTAGGGGACGGGTGAGGGGAAGGCTTCGGGGAAGGGTTAGGGTTCGGGCTAGGGTTAGGGTTAGGGGACGGGGACGATTTAGGGTCCAGGTGAGGGTACGACAACGGTTTAGTGGGAGCGTACGTGTGAGGGCGCGGGTTAGTGTGAGCGTACGGGTTAGGATTAGGGGACGGGTGAGGGGAAGGCTTCGGGGAAGGGTTAGGGTTAGGGTTCGGGCTAGGGTTAGGGTTAGGGGACGGGGACGGTTTAGGGTCCAGGTGAGGGTACGACAACGGTATAGGGAGAGCGTACGTGTGAGGGCGTGGGTTAGTGTGAGCGTACGGGTTAGGATTAGGGGACGGGTGAGGGGAAGGCTTCGGGGAAGCGTTAGGGTTAGGGTTCGGGCTAGGGTTAGGGTTAGGGGACGGGGACGGTTTAGGGTCCAGGTGAGGGTACGACAACGGTTTAGGGGGAGCGTACGTGTGAGGGCGCGGGTTAGTGTGAGCGTACGGGTTAGGATTAGGGGACGGATGAGGGAAGGCTTCGGGGAAGGGTTAGGGTTAGGGTTCGGGCTAGGGTTAGGGTTAGGGGACGGGGACGGTTTAGGGTCCAGGTGAGGGTACGACAACGGTATAGGGAGAGCGTACGTGTGAGGGCGTGGGTTAGTGTGAGCGTACGGGTTAGGATTAGGGGACGGGTGAGGGGAAGGCTTCGGGGAAGCGTTAGGGTTAGGGTTCGGGCTAGGGTTAGGGTTAGGGGACGGGGACGGTTTAGGGTCCAGGTGAGGGTACGACAACGGTTTAGGGGGAGCGTACGTGTGAGGGCGCGGGTTAGTGTGAGCGTACGGGTTAGGATTAGGGGACGGATGAGGGAAGGCTTCGGGGAAGGGTTAGGGTTAGGGTTCGGGCTAGGGTTAGGGTTAGGGGACGGGGACGGTTTAGGGTCCAGGTGAGGGTACGACAACGGTATAGGGAGAGCGTACGTGTGAGGGCGTGGGTTAGTGTGAGCGTACGGGTTAGGATTAGGGGACGGGTGAGGGGAAGGCTTCGGGGAAGCGTTAGGGTTAGGGTTCGGGCTAGGGTTAGGGTTAGGGTACGGGGACGGTTTAGGGTCCAGGTGAGGGTACGACAACGGTTTAGGGGGAGCGTACGTGTGAGGGCGCGGGTTAGTGTGAGCGTACGGGTTAGGATTAGGGGACGGGTGAGGGGAAGGCTTCGGGGAAGGGTTAGGGTTAGGGTTCGGGCTAGGGTTAGGGTTAGGGGACAGGGACGGTTTAGGGTCCAGGTGAGTGTACGACAACGGTTTAGGGGGAGCGTACATGTGAGGGCGCGGATTAGTATGAGCGTACGGGTTAGGATTAGGGGACGGGTGAGGGGAAGGCTTCGGGGAAGGGTTAGGGTTCGGGCTAGGGTTAGGGTTAGGGGACGGGGACGGTTTGGGGTCCAGGTGAGGGTACGACAACGGTTTAGGGGGAGCGTACGTGTGAGGGCGTGGGTTAGTGTGAGCGTACGGGTTAGGATTAGGGGACGGGTGAGGGGAAGGCTTCGGGGAAGGGTTAGGGTTCGGGCTAGGGTTAGGGTTAGGGGACGGGGACGATTTAGGGTCCAGGTGAGGGTACGACAACGGTTTAGTGGGAGCGTACGTGTGAGGGCGCGGGTTAGTGTGAGCGTACGGGTTAGGATTAGGGGACGGGTGAGGGGAAGGCTTCGGGGAAGGCTTAGGGTTAGGGTTCGGGCTAGGGTTAGAGTTAGGGGACGGGGACGGTTTAGGGTCCAGGTGAGGGTACGACAACGGTTTAGGGGGAGCGTACGTGTGAGGGCGGGGGTTAGTGTGAGCGTACGGGTTAGGATTAGGGGACGGGTAAGGGGAAGGCTTTGGGGAAGGGTTAGTGTTAGGGTTCGGGCTAGGGTTAGGTGACAGGGACGGTTTAGGGTCCAGGTGAGTGTACGACAACGGTTTAGGGGGAGCATACGTGTGAGGGCGCGGGTTAATGTGAGCGTACGGGTTAGGATTAGGGGACAGATGAGGGGAAGGCTTCGGGGAAGGGTTAGGGTTAGGGTTCGGGCTAGGGTTAGGGTTAGGGGACGGGGACGGTTTAGGGTCCAGGTGAGGGTACGACAACGGTTTAGGGGGAGCGTACGTGTGAGGGCGCGGGTTAGTGTGAGCGTACGGGTTAGGATTAGGGGACGGGTGAGGGGAAGGCTTCGGGGAAGGGTTAGGGTTAGGGTTCGGGCTAGGGTTAGGGTTAGGGGACGGGGACGGTTTAGGGTCCAGGTGAGGGTACGACAACGGTTTAGGGGGAGCGTAAATGTGAGGGCGCGGGTTAGTGTGAGCGTACGGGTTAGGATTAGGGGACGGGTGAGGGGAAGGCTTCGGGGAAGGGTTAGGGTTAGGGTTCGGGCTAGGGTTAGGGTTAGGGGACGGGGACGGTTTAGGGACCAGGTGAGGTTATGACAACGGTTTAGGGGGAGCGTACGTGTGAGTGCGCGGGTTAGTGTGAGCGTACGGGTTAGGATTAGGGGACGGGTGAGGGGAAGGCTTCGGGGAAGGGTTAGGGTTAGGGTTCGGGCTAGGGTTAGGGTTAGGGGACGGGGACGGTTTAGGGTCCAGGTGAGGGTACGACAACTGTATAGGGAGAGCGTACGTGTGAGGGCATGGGTTAGTGTGAGCGTACGGGTTAGGATTAGGGGAATGGTGAGGGGAAGGCTTCGGGGAAGCGTTAGGGTTAGGGTTCGGGCTAGGGTTAGGGTTAGGGGACGGGGACGGTTAAGGGTCCAGGTGAGGGTACGACAACGGTTTAGGGGGAGCGTACGTGTGAGGGCGCGGGTTAGTGTGAGCGTACGTGTTAGGATTAGGGGACGGGTGAGGGGAAGGCTTCGGGGAAGCGTTAGGGTTAGGGTTCGGGCTAGGGTTAGGGTTAGGGGACGGGGACGGTTTAGGGTCCAGGTGAGGGTACGACAACAGTTTAGGGGGAGCGTACGTGTGAGGGCGCGGGTTAGTGTGAGTGTACGGGTTAGGATTAGGGGACGGGTGAGGGGAAGGCTTCGGGGAAGGGTTAGGGTTAGGGTTCGGGCTAGGGTTAGGGTTAGGGGATGGGGACGGTTTAGGGTCTAGGTGAGTGTACGACAACGGTTTATGGGGAGCGTACGTGTGAGGGCGCGGGTTAGTGTGAGCGTACGGGTTAGGATTAGGGGACGGGTGAGGGGAAGGCTTCGGGGAAGGGTTAGGGTTAGAGTTCGGGCTAGGGTTAGGGTTAGGGGACGGGGACGGTTTAGGGTCCAGGTGAGGGTACGACAACGGTTTAGGGGGAGCGTACGTGTGAGGGCGCGGGTTAGTGTGAGCGTACGGGTTAGGATTAGGGGACGGGTGAGGGGAAGGCTTCGGGGAAGGGTTAGGGTTAGGGTTCGGGCTAGGGTTAGGGTTAGGGGACGGGGACGGTTTAGGGTCCAGGTGAGTGTACGACAACGGTTTAGGGCGAGCGTACGTGTGAGGGCGCGGGTTAGTGTGAGCGTACGGGTTATGATTAGGGGACGGGTGAGGGGAAGGCTTCGGGGAAGGGTTAGGGTTAGGGTTCGGGCTAGGGTTAGGGTTAGGGGACGGGGACGGTTTAGGGTCCAGGTGAGGGTACGAAAACGGTTTAGGGGGAGCGTACGTGTGAGGGCGCGGGTTAGTGTGAGCGTACGGGTTAGGATTAGGGGACGGGTGAGGGGAAGGCTTCGGGGAAGGGTTAGGGTTAGGGTTCGGGCTAGGGTTAGGGTTAGGGGATGGGGACGGTTTAGGGTCCAGGTGAGGGTACGACAACGGTTTAGGGGGAGCGTACGTGTGAGGGCGCGGGTTAGTGTGAGCGTACGGGTTAGGATTAGGGGACGGGTGAGGGGAAGGCTTCGGGGAAGGGTTAGGGTTATGGTTCGGGCTAGGGTTAGGGTTAGGGGACGGGGACGGTTTAGGGTCCAGGTGAGGGTACGACAACAGTTTAGGGGGAGCGTACGTGTGAGGGCGCGGGTTAGTGTGAGCGTACGGGTTAGGATTAGGGGACGGGTGAGGGGAAGGCTTGGGGGAAGGGTTAGGGTTAGGGTTCGGGCTAGGGTTAGGGTTAGGGGACGGGGACGGTTTAGGGTCCAGGTGACGGTACGACAACGGTTTAGGGGGAGCGTACGTGTGAGGGCGCGGGTTAGTGTGAGCGTACGGGTTAGGATTAGGGGACGGGTGAGGGGAAGGCTTCGGGGAAGGTTTAGGGTTAGGGTTCGGCCTAGGGTTAGGGTTAGGGGACGGGGATGGTTTAGGGTCCAGGTGAGGGTACGACAACGTTTTCGGGGGAGCGTACGTGTGAGGGCGCGGGTTAGTGTGAGCGTACGGGTTAGGATTAGGGGACTGGTGAGGGGAAGGCTTCTGGGAAGGGTTAGGGTTAGGGTTCGGGCTAGGGTTAGGTTTAGGGCATGGGGACGGTTTAGGGTCCAGGTGAGGGTACGACAACGGTTTAGGGGGAGCGTACGTGTGAGGGCGCGGTTTAGTGTGAGCGTACGGGTTAGGATTAGGGGACGGATGAGGGAAGGCTTCGGGGAAGGGTTAGGGTTAGGGTTCGGGCTAGGGTTAGGGTTAGGGGACGGGGACGGTTTAGGGTCCAGGTGAGGGTACGACAACGGTATAGGGAGAGCGTACGTGTGAGGGCGTGGGTTAGTGTGAGCGTACGGGTTAGGATTAGGGGACGGGTGAGGGGAAGGCTTCGGGGAAGCGTTAGGGTTAGGGTTCGGGCTAGGGTTAGGGTTAGGGGACGGGGACGGTTTAGGGTCCAGGTGAGGGTACGACAACGGTTTAGGGGGAGCGTACGTGTGAGGGCGCGGGTTAGTGTGAGCGTACGTGTTAGGATTAGGGGACGGGTGAGGGGAAGACTTCGGGGAAGCGTTAGGGTTAGGGTTCGGGCTAGGGTTAGGGTTAGGGGACGGGGACGGTTTAGGGTCCAGGTGAGGGTACGACAACAGTTTAGGGGGAGCGTACGTGTGAGGGCGCGGGTTAGTGTGAGTGTACGGGTTAGGATTAGGGGACGGGTGAGGGGAAGGCTTCGGGGAAGGGTTAGGGTTAGGGTACGGGCTAGGGTTAGGGTTAGGGGACGGGGACGGTTTAGGGTCTAGGTGAGTGTACGACAACGGTTTAGGCGGAGCGTACGTGTGAGGGCGCGGGTTAGTGTGAGCGTACGGGTTAGGATTAGGGGACGGGTGAGGGGAAGGCTTCGGGGAAGGGTTAGGGTTAGGGTTCGGGCTAGGGTTAGGGTTAGGGGACAGGGACGGTTTAGGGTCCAGGTGAGTGTACGACAACGGTTTCGGGGGAGCGTACGTGTGAGGGCGCGGGTTAGTGTGAGCGTACGGGTTAGGATTAGGGGACGGGTGAGGGGAAGGCTTCGGGGAAGGGTTAGGGTTAGGGTTTGGGCTAGGGTTAGGGTTAGGGGACGGGGACGATTTAGGGTCCAGGTGAGGGTACGACAACGGTTTAGGCGGAGCGTACGTGTGAGGGCGCGGGTTAGTGTGAGCGTACGGGTTAGGATTAGGGGACGGGTGAGGGGAAGGCTTCGGGGAACCGTTAGGGTTAGGGTTCGGGCTAGGGTTAGGGTTAGGGGACGGGGACGGTTTAGGGTCCAGGTGAGGGTACGACAACGGTTTAGGGGGAGCGTACGTGTGAGGGCGCGGGTTAGTGTGAGCATATGTGTTAGGATTAGGGGACGGGTGAGGGGAAGGCTTCGGGGAAGCGTTAGGGTTAGTGTTCGGGCTAGGGTTAGGGTTAGGGGACGGGGACGGTTTAGGGTCCAGGTGAGGGTACGACAACGGTTTAGGGGGAGCGTACGTGTGAGGGCGCGGGTTAGTGTGAGTGTACGGGTTAGGATTAGGGGACGGGTGAGGGGAAGGCTTCGGGGAAGGGTTAGGGTTAGGGTTCGGTCTAGGGTTAGGGTTAGGGGACGGGGACGGTTTAGGGTCCAGGTGAGGGTACGACAACTGTTTAGGCGGAGCGTACGTGTGAGGGCGTGGGTTAGTGTGAGCGTACGGGTTAGGATTAGGGGACGGGTGAGGGGAAGGCTTCGGGGAAGGGTTAGGGTTAGGGTTCGGGCTAGGGTTTGGGTTAGGGGACGGGGACGGTTTAGGGTCCAGGTGAGTGTACGACAACGGTTTCGGGGGAGCGTACGTGTGATGGCGCGGGTTAGTGTGAGCGTACGGGTTAGGATTAGGGGACGGGTGAGGGGAAGGCTTCGGGGAAGGGTTAGGGTTAGGGTTCGGGCTAGGGTTAGGGTTAGGGGACGGGGACGGTTTAGGGTCCAGGTGAGGGTACGACAACGGTTTAGGCGGAGCGTACGTGTGAGGGCCTGGGTTAGTGTTAGCGTACGGGTTAGGATTAGGGGACGGGTGAGGGGAAGGCTTCGGGGAAGGGTTAGGGTTAGGGTTCGGGCTAGGGTTAGGGTTAGGGGACGGGGACGGTTTAGGGTCCAGGTGAGTGTACTACAACGGTTTAGTGGGAGCGTACGTGTGAGGGCGCGGGTTAGTGTGAGCGTACGGGTTAGGATTAGGGGACGGGTGAGGGGAAGGCTTCGGGGAAGGGTTATGGTTAGGGTTCGGGCTAGGGTTAGGGTTAGGGGACGGGGACGGTTTAGGGTCCAGGTGAGGGTACGACAACGGTTTAGGGGGAGCGTACGTGTGAGGGCGCGGGTTAGTGTGAGCGTACGGGTTAGGATTAGGGGACGGGTGAGGGGAAGGCTTCGGGGAAGGGTTAGGGTTAGGGTTCGGGCTAGGGTTAGGGTTAGGGGACGGGGACGGTTTAGGGTCCAGGTGAGGGTACGACAACGGTTTAGGGGGAGCGTACGTGTGACGGCGCGGGTTAGTGTGAGCGTACGGGTTAGGATTAGGGGACGGGTGAGGGGAAGGCTTCGGGGAAGGGTTAGGGTTAGGGTTCGGGCTAGGGTTAGGGTTAGGGGACGGGGACGGTTTAGGGTCCAGGTGAGGGTACGACAACGGTTTAGGGGGAGCGTACGTGTGAGGGCGCGGGTTAGTGTGAGCGTACGGGTTAGGATTAGGGGACGGGTGAGGGGAAGGCTTCGGGGAAGGGTTAGGGTTAGGGTTCGGGCTAGGGTTAGGGTTAGGGGACGGGGACGGTTTAGGGTCCAGGTGAGGGTACGACAACGTTTTCGGGGGAGCGTACGTGTGAGGGCGCGGGTTAGTGTGAGCGTACGGGTTAGGATTAGAGGACGGGTGAGGGGAAGGCTTCGGGGAAGGGTTAGGGTTAGGGTTCGGGCTAGGGTTAGGGTTAGGGGACGGGGACGGTTTAGGGTCCAGGTGAGGGTACGACAACGGTTTAGGGGGAGCGTACGTGTGAGGGCGCAGGTTAGTGTGAGCGTACGGGTTAGGATTAGGGGACGGGTGAGGGGAAGGCTTCGGGGAAGGGTTAGGGTTAGGGTTCGGGCTAGGGTTAGGGTTAGGGGACGGGGACGGTTTAGGGTCCAGGTGAGGGTACGACAACGGTTTAGGGGGAGCGTACGTGTGAGGGCGCGGGTTAGTGTGAGCGTACGGGTTAGGATTAGGGGACGGGTGAGTGGAAGGCTTTGGGGAAGGGTTAGGGTTAGGGTTCGGGCTAGGGTTAGGGTTAGGGGACGGGGACGGTTTAGGGTCCAGGTGAGTGTACGACAACAGTTTAGGGGGAGCGTACGTGTGAGGGCGCGGGTTAGTGTGAGCGTACGGGTTAGGATTAGGGGACGGGTGAGGGGAAGGCTTCGCGGAAGGGTTAGGGTTAGGGTTCGGGCTAGGGTTAGGGTTAGGGGATGGGGACGGTTTAGGGTCCAGGTGAGGGTACGACAACGGTTTAGGGGGAGCGTACGTGTGAGGGCGCGGGTTAGTGTGAGCGTACGGGTTAGGATTAGGGGACGGGTGAGGGGAAGGCTTCGGGGAAGGGTTAGGGTTAGGGTTCGGGTTAGGGTTAGGGTTAGGGGACGGGGACGGTTTAGGGTCCAGGTGAGGGTACGACAACGGTTTAGGGGGAGCGTACGTGTGAGGGCGCGGGTTAGTGTGAGCTTACGGGTTAGGATTAGGGGACGGGTGAGGAGAAGGCTTCGGGGAAGGGTTAGGGTTAGGGTTCGGGCTAGGGTTAGGGTTAGGGGACGGGGACGGTTTAGGGTCCAGGTGAGGGTACGACAACGGTTTAGGGGGAGCGTACGTGTGAGGGCGCGGGTTAGTGTGAGCGTACGGGTTAGGATTAGGGGACGGGTGAGGGTACGGCTTCGGGGAAGGGTTAGGGTTAGGGTTCGGGCTAGGGTTAGGGTTAGGGGACGGGGACGGTTTAGGGTCCAGGTGAGGGTACGACAACGGTTTAGGGGGAGCGTACGTGTGAGGGCGCGGGTTAGTGTGAGCGTACGGGTTAGGATTAGGGGACGGGTGAGGGGAAGGCTTCGGGGAAGGGTTAGGGTTAGGGTTCGGGCTAGGGTTTGGGTTAGGGGACGGGGACGGTTTAGGGTCCAGGTGAGGGTACGACAACGGTTTAGGGGGAGCGTACGTGTGAGGGCGCGGGTTAGTGTGAGCGTACGGGTTAGGATTAGGGGACGGGTGAGGGGAAGGCTTCGGGGAAGGGTTAGGGTTAGGGTTCGGGCTAGGGTTAGGGTTAGGGGACGGGGACGGTTTAGGGTCCAGGTGAGGGTACGACAACGGTTTAGGGGGAGCGTACGTGTGAGGGCGCGGGTTAGTGTGAGCGTACGGGTTAGGATTAGGGGACGGGTGAGGGGAAGGCTTCGGGGAAGGGTTAGGGTTAGGGTTCGGGCTAGGGTTAGGGTTAGGGGACGGGGACGGTTTAGGGTCCAGGTGAGGGTACGACAACGGTTTAGGGGGAGCGTACGTGTGAGGGCGCGGGTTAGTGTGAGCGTACGGGTTAGGATTAGGGGACGGGTGAGGGGAAGGCTTCGGGGAAGGGTTAGGGTTAGAGTTCGGGCTAGGGTTAGGGTTAGGGGACGGGGACGGTTTAGGGTCCAGGTGAGGGTACGACAACGGTTTAGGGGGAGCGTACGTGTGAGGGCGCGGGTTAGTGTGAGCGTACGGGTTAGGATTAGGGGACGGGTGAGGGGAAGGCTTCGGGGAAGGGTTAGGGTTAGGGTTCGGGCTAGGGTTAGGGTTAGGGGACGGGGACGGTTTAGGGTCCAGGTGAGTGTACGACAACGGTTTAGGGGGAGCGTACGTGTGAGGGCGCGGGTTAGTGTGAGCGTACGGGTTAGGATTAGGGGACGGGTGAGGGGAAGGCTTCGCGGAAGGGTTAGGGTTAGGGTTCGGGCTAGGGTTAGGGTTAGGGGATGGGGACGGTTTAGGGTCCAGGTGAGGGTACGACAACGGTTTAGGGGGAGCGTACGTGTGAGGGCGCGGGTTAGTGTGAGCGTACGGGTTAGGATTAGGGGACGGGTGAGGGGAAGGCTTCGGGGAAGGGTTAGGGTTAGGGTTCGGGTTAGGGTTAGGGTTAGGGGACGGGGACGGTTTAGGGTCCAGGTGAGGGTACGACAACGGTTTAGGGGGAGCGTACGTGTGAGGGCGCGGGTTAGTGTGAGCGTACGGGTTAGGATTAGGGGACGGGTGAGGGGAAGGCTTCGGGGAAGGGTTAGGGTTAGGGTTCGGGCTAGTGTTAGGGTTAGGTGACGGGGACGGTTTAGGGTCCAGGTGATGGTACGACAACGGTTTAGGGGGAGCGTACGTGTGAGGGCGCGGGTTAGTGTGAGCTTACGGGTTAGGATTAGGGGACGGGTGAGGAGAAGGCTTCGGGGAAGGGTTAGGGTTAGGGTTCGGGCTAGGGTTAGGGTTAGGGGACGGGGACGGTTTAGGGTCCAGGTGAGGGTACGACAACGGTTTAGGGGGAGCGTACGTGTGAGGGCGCGGGTTAGTGTGAGCGTACGGGTTAGGATTAGGGGACGGGTGAGGGGAAGGCTTCGGGGAAGGGTTAGGGTTAGAGTTCGGGCTAGGGTTAGGGTTAGGGGACGGGGACGGTTTAGGGTCCAGGTGAGGGTACGACAACGGTTTAGGGGGAGCGTACGTGTGAGGGCGCGGGTTAGTGTGAGCGTACGGGTTAGGATTAGGGGACGGGTGAGGGGAAGGCTTCGGGGAAGGGTTAGGGTTAGGGTTCGGGCTAGGGTTAGGGTTAGGGGACGGGGACGGTTTAGGGTCCAGGTGAGGGTACGACAACGGTTTAGGGGGAGCGTACGTGTGAGGGCGCGGGTTAGTGTGAGCGTACGGGTTAGGATTAGGGGACGGATGAGGGGAAGGCTTCGGGGAAGGGTTAGGGTTAGGGTTCGGTCTAGGGTTAGGGTTAGGGGACGGGGACGGTTTAGGGTCCAGGTGAGAGTACGACAACGTTTTCGGGGGAGCGTACGTGTGAGGGCGCGGGTTAGTGTGAGCGTACGGGTTAGGATTAGGGGACTGGTGAGGGGAAGGCTTCTGGGAAGGGTTAGGGTTAGGGTTCGGGCTAGGGTTAGGTTTAGGGCATGGGGACGGTTTAGGGTCCAGGTGAGGGTACGACAACGGTTTAGGGGGAGCGTACGTGTGAGGGCGCGGTTTAGTGTGAGCGTACGGGTTAGGATTAGGGGACGGATGAGGGGAAGGCTTCGGGGAAGGGTTAGGGTTAGGGTTCGGGCTAGGGTTAGGGTTAGGGGACGGGGACGGTTTAGGGTCCAGGTGAGGGTACGACAACGGTATAGGGAGAGCGTACGTGTGAGGGAGTGGGTTAGTGTGAGCGTACGGGTTAGGATTAGGGGACGGGTGAGGGGAAGTCTTCGGCGAAGAGTTAGGGTTAGGGTTGGCTAGGGTTAGGGTTAGGGGATGGGGACGGTTTAGGGTCCAGGTGAGGGTACGACAACGGTTTCGGCGGAGCGTACTTGTGAGGGCGCGGGTTAGTGTGAGCGTACGGGTTAGGATTAGGGGACGGGTGAGGGGAAGGCTTCGGGGAAGGGTTATGGTTAGGGTTCGGGCTAGGGTTAGGGTTAGGGGATGGGGACGGTTTAGGGTCCAGGTGAGTGTACGACAACTGTTTAGGGGGAGCGTACGTGTGAGGGCGCGGGTTAGTGTGAGCGTACGGGTTAGGATTATGGGACGGGTGAGGGGAAGGCTTCGGTGAAGTGTTAGGGTTAGGGTTTGGGCTAGGGTTAGGGTTAGAGGACGGGGACGGTTTAGGGTCCAGGTGAGGGTAAGACAACGGTTTATGCGGAGAACACGTGTGAAGGCGCGGGTTAGTGTGAGCGTACGGGTTAGGATTAGGGGACGGGTGAGGGGAAGGCTTCGGGGAAGGGTTAGGGTTAGGGTTCGGGCTAGGGTTAGGGTTAGGGGACGGGGACGGTTTAGGGTCCAGGTGAGGGTACGACAACGGTTTAGGGGGAGCGTACGTGTGAGGGCGTGGGTTAGTGTGAGTGTACGGGTTAGGATTAGGGGACGGGTGAGGGGAAGGCTTCGGGGAAGGTTTAGGGTTAGGGTTCGAGCTAGGGTTAGGGTTAGGGGATGGGGACGGTGTAGGGTCCAGGTAAGGGTACGACAACGGTTTAGGCGGAGCACACGTGTGAGGGCGCGGGTTAGTGTGAGCGTACGGGTTAGGATTAGGGGACGGGTGAGGGGAAGGCTTCGGGGAAGGGTTAGGGTTAGGGTTCGGGCTAGGGTTAGGGTTAGGGGACGGGGACGGTGTAGGGTCCAGGTGAGGGTACGACAATGGTTTAGGCGGAGCATACGTGTGAGGGCGCGGGTTAGTGTGAGCGTACGGGTTAGGATTAGGGGACGTGTGAGGGGAAGGCTTCGGGGAAGGGTTAGGGTTAGGGTTCGGGCTAGGGTTAGGTTTAGGGGACGGGGACGGTGTAGTGTCCAGGTGAGTGTACGACAACGGTTTAGGCAGAGCGCACGTGTGAGGGCGCGGGTTAGTGTGAGCGTACGGGTTAGGATTAGGGGACGGGTGAGGGGAAGGCTTCAGGGAAGGGTTAGGGTTAGGGTTCGGGCTAGGGTTATGGTTAGGGGACGGGGACGGTTTAGGGTCCAGGTGAGGGTACGACAACGGTTTAGGCGGAGCACACGTGTGAGGGCGCGGGTTAGTGTGAGCGTACGGGCTAGGATTAGGGGACGGGTGAGGGGAAGGCTTCGGGGAAGGGTTAGGGTTAGGGTTCGGGCTAGGGTTAGGGTTAGGGGACGGGGACGGTTTAGGGTCCAGGTGAGGGTACGACAACGGTTTAGGGGGAGCGTACGTGTGAGGGCGCGGGTTAGTGTGAGCGTACGGGTTCGCATTAGAGGACGGGTGAGGGGAAGGCTTCGGGGAAGGGTTAGGGTTAGGGTTCGGGCTAGGGTTAGGGTTAGGGGACGGGGACAGTTTAGGGTCCAGGTGAGGGTACGACAACGGTTTAGGGGGAGCGCACGTGTGAGGGCGCGGCTTAGTGTGAGCGTACGGGTTAGGATTAGGGGACGGGTGAGGGGAAGGCTTCGGGGAAGGGTTAGGGTTAGGGTTCGGGCTAGGGTTAGGGTTAGGGGACGGGGACGGTTTAGGATCCAGGTGAGGGTACGACAACGGTTTAGGGGGAGCGTACGTGTGAGGGCGCGGGTTAGTGTGAGCGTACCGGTTAGGATTAGGGGACGGGTGAGGGGAAGGCTTCGGGGAAAGGTTAGGGTTAGGGTTCGGGCTAGGGTTAGGGTTAGGGGACGGGGACAGTGTAGGGTCCAGGTGAGGGTACGACAACGGTTTAGGCGGAGCGCACGTGTGAGGGCGCGGGTGAGTGTGAGCGTACGGGTTAGGATTAGGGGACGGGTGAGGGGAAGGCTTCGGGGAAGGGTTAGGGTTAGGATTCGGGCTAGGGTTAGGGTTAGGGGACGGGGACGGTTTAGGGTCCAGGTGAGGGTACGACAACGGTTTAGGCGGAGCGCACGTGTGAGGTTGCGGGTTAGTGTGAGCGTACGGGTTAGGATTAGGGGACGGGTGAGGGGAAGGCTTTGGGGAAGGGTTAGGGTTAGGGTTCGGGCTAGGGTTAGGGTTAGGGTTAGGTGACGGGGACGGTTTAGGGTCCAGGTGAGGCTACGACAACGGTTTAGGGGGAACGTACGTGTGAGGGCGCGGGTTAGTGTGAGCGTACGGGTTAGGATTAGGGGACGGGTGAGGGGAAGGCTTCGGGGAACGGTTAGGGTTAGGGTTCGGGCTAGGCTTAGGGTTAGGGGACGGGGACGGTTTAGGGTCCAGGTGAGGGTACGACAACGGTTTAGGGGGAGCGTACGTGTGAGGGCGTGGGTTAGTGTGAGAGTACGGGTTAGGATTAGGGGACGGGTGAGGGGAAGGCTTCGGGGAAGGGTTAGGGTTAGGGTTCGGGCTAGGGTTAGGTTTAGGGGACGGGGACTCTTTAGGGTCCAGGTGAGGGTACGGCAACGGTTTAGGCGGAGCGCACGTGTGAGGGCGCGGGTCAGTGTGAGCGTACGGGTTAGTATTAGGGGACGGGTGAGGGGAAGGCTTCGGGGAAGGGTTAGGGTTAGGGTTCGGGCTAGGGTTAGGGTTAGGGGACGGGGACGGTTTAGGGTCCAGGTGAGGGTACGACAACGGTTTAGGGGGAGCGTACGTGTGAGGGCGCGGGTTAGTGTGAGCGTACGGGTTAGGATTAGGGGACGGTTGAGGGGAAGGCTTCGGGGAAGCGTTAGTGTTAGGGTTCGGGCTAGGGTTAGGGTTAGGGGATGGGGACGGTTTAGGGTCCAGGTGAGGGTACGACAACGGTTTAGGCGGAGGGTATGTGTGAGGGCGTGGGTTAGTGTGAGCGTACGGGTTAGGATTAGGGGACGGGTGAGGGGAAGGCTTTGGGGAAGGGTTAGGGTTAGGGTTCGGGCTAGGGTTAGGGTTAGGGGACGGGGACGGTTTAGGGTCCAGGTGAGGGTACGACAACGGTTTAGGGGGAGCGTACATGTGAGGGCGTGGGTTAGTGTGAGCGTACGGGTTAGGATTAGGGGACGGGTGAGGGGAAGGCTTCTGGGACGGGTTAGGGTTAGGGTTCGGGTTAGGGCTAGGGTTAGGGCATGGGGACGGTTTAGGGTCCAGGTGAGGGTACGACAACGGTTTAGGGGGAGCGTACATATGAGGGCGCGGGTTAGTGTGCGCGTACGGGTTAGGATTAGGGGACGGGTGAGGGGAAGGCTTCTGGGAAGGGTTAGGGTTAGGGTTCGGGCTAGGGTTATGGTTAGGGGACGGGGACGGTTTAGGGTCCAGGTGAGGGTACGACAACGGTTTAGGGGGAGCGTACGTGTGAGGGCGCGGGTTAGTGTGAGCGTACGGGTTAGCATTAGGGGACGGGTGAGGGGAAGGCTTCGGGGAAGGGTTAGGGTTAGGGTTCGGGCTAGGGTTAGGGTTAGGGGACGGGGACGGTTTAGGGTCCAGGTGAGGGTACGACAACGGTTTAGGGGAAGCGTACGTGTGAGGGCGCGGGTTAGTGTGAGCGTACGGGTTAGTATTAGGGGACGGGTGAGGGGAAGGCTTCGGGGAAGGGTTAGGGTTAGGGTTCGGGCTAGGGTTAGGGTTAGGGGACGGGGATGGTTTAGGGTCCAGGTGAGGGTACGACAACGGTTTAGGGGGAGCGTATGTGTGAGGACGCGGGTTAGTGTGAGCGTACGGGTTAGGATTAGGGTCCGGGTGAGGGGAAGGCTTCGGGGAAGGATTAGGGTTAGGGTTCGGGGTAGGGTTAGGCTTAGGGGACGGGGACGGTTTAGGGTCCAGGTGAGGGTACGACAACGGTTTAGGGGGAGCGTACGTGTGAGGGCGCGGGTTAGTGTGAGCGTACGGGTTAGGATTAGGGGACGGGTGAGGGGAAGGCTTCGGGGAAGGGTTAGGGTTAGGGTTCGGGCTAGGGTTAGGGTTAGGGGACGGGGACGGTTTAGGTTCCAGGTGAGGGTACGACTACGGTTTAGGGGGAGCGTACGTGTGAGGGCGCGTGTTATTGTGAGCGTACGGGTTAGGATTACGGGACGGGTGAGGGGAAGGCTTCGGGGAAGTGTTAGGGTTAGGGTTCGGGCTAGGGGTAGGGTTAGGGGATGGGGACGGTTTAGGGTCCAGGTGAGGGTACGACAACGGTTTAGGGGGAGCGTATGTGTGAGGGCGCGGGTTAGTGTGAGCGTACGGGTTAGGATTAGGGAACGGGTGAGGGGAAGGCTTCGGGGAAGGGTTAGGGTTAGGGTTCGGGCTAGGGTTAGGGTTAGGGGACGGGGACGGTTTAGGGTCCAGGTGAGGGTACGACAACGGTTTAGGGGGAGCGTACGTGTGAGGGCGCGGGTTAATGTGAGCGTACGGGTTAGGATTAGGGGATGGGTTAGGGGAAGGCTTCGGGGAAGGGTTAGGGTTAGGGTTCGGGCTAGGGTTACGGTTAGGGGACGGGGACGGTTTAGGGTCCAGGTGAGGGTACGACAACGGTTTAGGGGGAGCGTACGTGTGAAGGCGCGGGTTAGTGTGAGCGTACGGGTTAGGATTAGGGGACGTGTGAGGGGAAGGCTTCGGGGAAGTGTTAGGGTTAGGGTTTAGGCTAGGGTTAGGGTTAGAGGACGGGGACGGTTTAGGGTCCAGGTGAGGGTACGACAACGGTTTAGGCGGAGCGCACGTGTGAAGGCGCGGGTTAGTGTGAGCGTACGGGTTAGGATTAGGGGACGGGTGAGGGGAAGGCTTCGGGGAAGGTTTAGCGTTAGGGTTCGGGCTAGGGTTAGGGTTAGGGGACGGGGACGGTTTAGGGTCCAGGTGAGGGTACGACAACGGTTTAGGGGGAGCGTACGTGTGAGGGCGTGGGTTAGTGTGAGTGTACGGGTTAGGATTAGGGTACGGGTGAGGGGAAGGCTTCGGGGAAGGTTTAGGGTTAGGGTTCGAGCTAGGGTTAGGGTTAGGGGACGGGGACGGTGTAGGGTCCAGGTGAGGGTACGACAACAGTATAGGCGGAGCGCACGTGTGAGGGCGCGGGTTAGTGTGAGCGTAAGGGTTAGGATTAGGGGACGGGTGAGGGGAAGGCTTCGGGAAAGGGTTAGGGTTAGGGTTCGGGCTAGGGTTAGGGTTAGGGGACGGGGACGGTGTAGGGTCCAGGTGAGGGTACGACAACGGTTTAGGCGGAGCACACGTGTGAGGGCGCGGGTTAGTGTGAGCGTACGGGTTAGGATTAGGGGACGGGTGACGGGAAGGCTTCGGGGAAGGGTTAGGGTTAGGGTTCGGGCTAGGGTTAGGGTTAGGGGACGGGGACCGTTTAGGGTCCATGTGAGGGTACGACAACGGTTTAGGGGGAGCGTACGTGTGAGGGCGCGGGTTAGTGTGAGCGTACGGGTTAGGATTAGGGGATGGGTGAGGGGAAGGCTTCGGGGAAGGGTTAGGGTCAGGGTTCGGGCTAGGGTTAGGGTTAGGGGACGGGGACGGTTTAGGGTCCAGGTGAGGGTACGACAACGGTTTAGGGGGAGCGTACGTGTGAGGGCGCGGGTTAGTGTGAGCGTACGGGTTAGCATTAGGGGACGGGTGAGGGGAAGGCTTCGGGGAAGGGTTAGGGTTAGGGTTCGGGCTAGGGTTAGGGTTAGGGAAGGGGACGGTTTAGGGTCCAGGTGAGGGTACGACAACGGTTTAGGGGGAGCGCACGTGTGAGGGCGCGGGTTAGTGTGAGCGTACGGGTTAGGATTAGGGGACGGGTGAGGGGAAGGCTTCGGGGAAGGGTTAGGGTTAGGGTTCGGGCTAGGGTTAGGGTTAGGGGACGGGGACGGTTTAGGGTCCAGGTGAGGGTACGACAACGGTTTATTGGGAGCGTACGTGTGAGGGCGCGGGTTAGTGTGAGCGTAAGGGTTAGGATTAGGGGACGGGTGAGGGGAAGGCTTCGGGGAAGGGTTACGGTTAGGGTTCGGGCTAGGGTTAGGGTTAGGGGACGGGGACGGTTTAGGGTCCAGGTGAGGGTACGACAACGGTTTAGGGGGAGCGTACGTGTGAGGGCGCGGGTTAGTGTGAGTGTACGGGTTAGCATTAGAGGACGGGTGAGGGGAAGGCTTCGGGGAAGGGTTAGGGTAACGGTTCGGGCTAGGGTTAGGGTTAGGGGACGGGGAAGGTTTAGGGTCCAGGTGAGGGTACGACAACGGTTTAGGGGGAGCGCACGTGTGAGGGCGCGGGTTAGTGTGAGCGTACGGGTTAGGATTAGGGGACGGGTGAGGGGAAGGCTTCGGGGAAGGGTTAGGGTTAGGGTTCGGGCTAGGGTTAGGGTTAGGGTTAGGTGACGGGGACGGTTTAGGGTCCACGTGAGGGTACGACAACTGTTTAGGAGGAACGTACGTGTGAGGGCGCGGGTTAGTGTGAGCGTACGGGTTAGGATTAGGGGACGGGTGAGGGGAAGGCTTCGGGGAACGGTTAGGGTTAGGGTTAGGGTTAGGGTTAGGGTTAGGGGACGGGGACGGTTTAGGGTCCAGGTGAGGGTACGACAACGGTTTAGGGGGAGCGTACGTGTGAGGGCGTGGGTTAGTGTGAGAGTACGGGTTAGGATTAGGGGACGGGTGAGGGGAAGGCTTCGGGGAAGGGTTAGGGTTAGGGTTCGGGCTAGGGTTAGGTTTAGGGCACGGGGACACTTTAGGGTCCAGGTGAGGGTACGGCAACGGTTTAGGCGGAGCGCACGTGTGAGGGCGCGGGTCAGTGTGAGCGTACGGGTTAGTATTAGGGGACGGGTGAGGGGAAGGCTTCGGGGAAGGGTTAGGGTTAGGGTTCGGGCTAGGGTTAGGGTTAGGGGACGGGGACGGTTTAGGGTCCAGGTGAGGGTACGACAACGGTTTAGGGGGAGCGTACGTGTGAGGGCGCGGGTTAGTGTGAGCATAAGGGTTAGGATTAGGGGACGGGTGAGGGGAAGGCTTCGGGGAAGTGTTAGGGTTAGGGTTCGGGCTAGGGTTAGGGTTAGGGGACGGGGACGGTTTAGGGTCCAGGTGAGGGTACGACAACGGTTTAGGTGGAGCGCACGTGTGAGGGCGCGGGTTAGTGTGAGCGTACGGGTTAGTATTAGGGAACGGGTGAGGGGAAGGCTTCGGGGAAGTGTTAGGGTTAGGGTTCGGGCTAGGGTTAGGGTTAGGGGACGGGGACGGTTTAGGGTCCAAGTGAGGGTACGACAACGGTTTAGGGGGAGCGTACGTGTGAGGGCGCGGGTTAGTGTGAGCGTACGGGTTAGGATTAGGGGACGGGTGAGGGGAAGGCTTCGGGGAAGGGTTAGGGTTAGGGTTCCGGCTAGGGTTAGGGTTAGGGGACGGGGACGGTTTAGGGTCCAGGTGAGGGTACGACAACGGTTTAGGGGGAGCGTACGTGTGAGGGCGCGGGTTAGTGTGAGCGTACGGATTAGGATTAGGGGATAGGTGAGGGGAAGGCTTCGAGGAAGCGTTAGGGTTAGGGTTCGGGCTAGGGTTAGGGTTAGGGGTCGGGGACGGTTTAGGGTCCATGTGAGGGTACGACAACGGTTTAGGCGGAGCGTACGTGTGAGGGCGCGGGTTAGTGTGAGCGTACGGGTTAGGATTAGGGGACGGGTGAGGGGAAGGCTTCGGGGAAGGGTTAGGGTTAGGGTTTGGGCTAGGGTTAGGGTTAGGGGACGGGGACGGTTTAGGGTCCAGGTGAGGGTATGACAACGGTTTAGGGGGAGCGTACGTGTGAGGGCGTGGGTTAGTGTGAGCGTACGGGTTAGGATTAGGGGACGGGTGAGGGGAAGGCTTCGGGGAAGGGTTAGGGTTAGGGTTCGGGCTAGGGTTAGGGTTAGGGGACAGGGATGGTTTAGGGTCCAGGTGAGGGTACGACAACGGTTTAGGGGGAGCGTACGTGTGAGGGCGCGGGTTAGTGTGAGCATACGGGTTAGGATTAGGGGACGGGTGAGGGGAAGGCTTCGGGGAAGGGTTAGGGTTAGGGTTCGGGCTAGGTTTAGGGTTAGGGGACGGGGACGGTTTAGGGTCCAGGTGAGGGTACGACAACGGTTTAGGGGGAGCGTACGTGTGAGGGCGCGGGTTAGTGTGAGCGTACGGGTTAGGATTAGGGGACGGTTGAGGGGAAGGCTTCGGGGAAGCTTTAGTGTTAGGGTTCGGGCTAGGGTTAGGGTTAGGGGACGGGGACGGTTTAGGGTCCAGGTGAGAGTACGACAACGGTTTAGGCGGAGCGTATGTGTGAGGGCGTGGGTTAGTGTGAGCGTACGGGTTAGGATTAGGGGACGGGTGAGGGGAAGGCTTTGGGGAAGGGTTAGGGTTAGGGTTCGGGCTAGGGTTAGGGTTAGGGGACGGGGACGGTTTAGGGTCCAGGTGAGTGTACGACAACGGTTTAGGGGGAGCGTACATGTGAGGGCGTGGGTTAGTGTGAGCGTACGGGTTAGGATTAGGGGACGGGTGAGGGGAAGGCTTCTGGGAAGGGTTAGGGTTAGGGTTAGGGCTAGGGTTAGGGTTAGGGCATGGGGACGGTTTAGGGTCCAGGTGAGGGTACGACAACGGTTTAGGGGGAGCGTACATATGAGGGCGCGGGTTAGTGTGCGCGTACGGGTTAGGATTAGGGGACGGGTGAGGGGAAGGCTTCTGGGAAGGGTTAGTGTTAGGGTTCGGGCTAGGGTTATGGTTAGGGGATGGGGACGGTTTAGGGTCCAGGTGAGGGTACGACAACGGTTTAGGGGGAGCGTACGTGTGAGGGCGCGGGTTAGTGTGAGCGTACGGGTTAGGATTAGGGGACGGGTGAGGGGAAGGCTTCGGGGAAGGGTTAGGGTTAGGGTTCGGGCTAGGGTTAGGGTTAGGGGACGGG
>NW_028138495.1:0-29238 GCF_964270905.1 Leucopleurus acutus
CCTCTGTTGCGTTTGAGCCACAGGAAGTGCATGCATTCGTCTCATTAAGCTCCGTGAACGGGCAACGATGATGGCGAAGCGCTGCCCTGTTCGCTCGAAAGCTCTCGTTCGTACGGCCTCCCAACGGCCTCAGGGTACGCAGTTCTAAACAGCCTTACATTCCACGCTGGTGTGCCCCCAATTAGGAATTTGGGCTCTTCTGTGAGACACCCACGTGCGTCCCAAATGAAACCGGGGGGCTCCCCCAGGACGTCTGCGTACGGCAGTCGGTTGCCAGCTGTTTGCTTCCAGCCGGAGAAAGAAAAAGAGGACAGCTTTCCCAGGGACAAGTCTGGACCCTTGGGACCATCCAGAGTCACCAAAGCCTAAACTTTGCACGGCCTGGGGAACGCTCTTCCTCATGTCCGGCAATCCCCACGTCAAAACCTTTCTCAGCAGAGGCAGGCACTCTCTCCCTTGTACTAGATAGCTCGGCAGAGCCTTCCGAGAAACATGCTGCGTCATTCAGCTTGAACGTGGGACGCGGAGGGGAGAGTACGCTTTCCCCCCGTTTGGAGGCGCCTTGCGCTTGGCTTCAAAGCTGCCTGAACAGCACTAGCGGCCCGACGTCTCTGCACGGCAGGATTGTCGTTGTGGGCCGAGGCTGCGTGTTCTCTCAAAGCGAAAACCGTGCTGGCCATCCCTTTCTAGGAACTCCTCCCACGGCACCACATGTTCCGCTCCGGCCGAACGAAAGGTGACCTCAGGCCTCAAGGTAAGTTCCAGTGTTTCACGTCGGGGGAGTTGGGTGTGCAGTGGCTTCCATGAGGCCATACTCCACCACGGAGTGCCTTAACTCTGCGACGCTCCTGGGGGCACACAGGATAGGAGCTCGTTCGCCAAGGTCGCAGGATGACTTCTCTCCGTGCCGCAACGGCGGCTCCCGGCTTCTGAGGAACCTTAGCCTCCACAGGGCCCTGGAGAAAGCTCTTCACGTTCATAGCAAGGGCAACGTACTGCTCTCTGGCTTGCCTGCCTTGAGTGCCCCAGTCGTCAAAGAGCCTCGCGAAGGCCGTGCTGCGCAGACTCCCTGTGCCAGTCGCACGGCCTCCTTGACTGAAAGAGAACTGCAGTGCCAAAAGGCACCGTGCTGACGACTGGCTCCAGGAGGAGACTCGGGGCAGCACTCTCACAGAAGCGAAAGCTAGGCCGTGGGCCCAGCCTGAGGACCAGCACGTTTTCCACACTTAACACAGCTAAGGCATGAGCCAGACGACAGCCTTGGTCACTGAGGCCTATCTAAGGTACTGCCATACTTACCCAGTAGATCCCACGCAGAGGTCCCTGTGCCCGAAAGGGCCTCCATGGAAGGGCCCTGTTCCTCCCGTGTGTTTCCTTGAGGTAATCAGAAACCACTGAGGATAACTACGTGAGCTCGGCTTTGAAACTGGGCGACCCTGGGCAAACCTTATTCCCCTCCGTGGTAGACGAGACAGTCGCGGGTCCTAAGCTGCCTGAAGCACACCCCTCGCGCCCACCTTCTCTTTGCTGCCGGAAGGCCTCACATAAGAGGCCTGAGTTGACTCGTGACGGAAGCCGTCTGAGTGTACTCGTGTGAGGCCTGCTGCTCTCAGGTCCTTGCTGGGAGCTTCAGCAAGAGCACTCTGGAGCTCGCCGACCAAAGAATTGTGAGCCCCCCACCCCCCCCCCCGGCCTCAAGTGAAAGTCCAGATTTCCCCCGTCAGTAACACCTCGGAGTGCCATAGGAGCGAAGAAGCATGCGTTAACGGGATGCTTCAACGGTGCTAGGGATTTATTTCACGAGACACTGTGCACTCACGTTCGTTGTAACAGCTGTCAAAGGGCACTGTATGCCTTCCAAGTCCTCTGTTGCGTTTGAGCCACAGGAAGTGCATGCATTCGTCTCATTAAGCTCCGTGAACGGGCAACGATGATGGCGAAGCGCTGCCCTGTTCGCTCGAAAGCTCTCGTTCGTACGGCCTCCCAACGGCCTCAGGGTACGCAGTTCTAAACAGCCTTACATTCCACGCTGGTGTGCCCCCAATTAGGAATTTGGGCTCTTCTGTGAGACACCCACGTGCGTCCCAAATGAAACCGGGGGGCTCCCCCAGGACGTCTGCGTACGGCAGTCGGTTGCCAGCTGTTTGCTTCCAGCCGGAGAAAGAAAAAGAGGACAGCTTTCCCAGGGACAAGTCTGGACCCTTGGGACCATCCAGAGTCACCAAAGCCTAAACTTTGCACGGCCTGGGGAACGCTCTTCCTCATGTCCGGCAATCCCCACGTCAAAACCTTTCTCAGCAGAGGCAGGCACTCTCTCCCTTGTACTAGATAGCTCGGCAGAGCCTTCCGAGAAACATGCTGCGTCATTCAGCTTGAACGTGGGACGCGGAGGGGAGAGTACGCTTTCCCCCCGTTTGGAGGCGCCTTGCGCTTGGCTTCAAAGCTGCCTGAACAGCACTAGCGGCCCGACGTCTCTGCACGGCAGGATTGTCGTTGTGGGCCGAGGCTGCGTGTTCTCTCAAAGCGAAAACCGTGCTGGCCATCCCTTTCTAGGAACTCCTCCCACGGCACCACATGTTCCGCTCCGGCCGAACGAAAGGTGACCTCAGGCCTCAAGGTAAGTTCCAGTGTTTCACGTCGGGGGAGTTGGGTGTGCAGTGGCTTCCATGAGGCCATACTCCACCACGGAGTGCCTTAACTCTGCGACGCTCCTGGGGGCACACAGGATAGGAGCTCGTTCGCCAAGGTCGCAGGATGACTTCTCTCCGTGCCGCAACGGCGGCTCCCGGCTTCTGAGGAACCTTAGCCTCCACAGGGCCCTGGAGAAAGCTCTTCACGTTCATAGCAAGGGCAACGTACTGCTCTCTGGCTTGCCTGCCTTGAGTGCCCCAGTCGTCAAAGAGCCTCGCGAAGGCCGTGCTGCGCAGACTCCCTGTGCCAGTCGCACGGCCTCCTTGACTGAAAGAGAACTGCAGTGCCAAAAGGCACCGTGCTGACGACTGGCTCCAGGAGGAGACTCGGGGCAGCACTCTCACAGAAGCGAAAGCTAGGCCGTGGGCCCAGCCTGAGGACCAGCACGTTTTCCACACTTAACACAGCTAAGGCATGAGCCAGACGACAGCCTTGGTCACTGAGGCCTATCTAAGGTACTGCCATACTTACCCAGTAGATCCCACGCAGAGGTCCCTGTGCCCGAAAGGGCCTCCATGGAAGGGCCCTGTTCCTCCCGTGTGTTTCCTTGAGGTAATCAGAAACCACTGAGGATAACTACGTGAGCTCGGCTTTGAAACTGGGCGACCCTGGGCAAACCTTATTCCCCTCCGTGGTAGACGAGACAGTCGCGGGTCCTAAGCTGCCTGAAGCACACCCCTCGCGCCCACCTTCTCTTTGCTGCCGGAAGGCCTCACATAAGAGGCCTGAGTTGACTCGTGACGGAAGCCGTCTGAGTGTACTCGTGTGAGGCCTGCTGCTCTCAGGTCCTTGCTGGGAGCTTCAGCAAGAGCACTCTGGAGCTCGCCGACCAAAGAATTGTGAGCCCCCCACCCCCCCCCCCCCGGCCTCAAGTGAAAGTCCAGATTTCCCCCGTCAGTAACACCTCGGAGTGCCATAGGAGCGAAGAAGCATGCGTTAACGGGATGCTTCAACGGTGCTAGGGATTTATTTCACGAGACACTGTGCACTCACGTTCGTTGTAACAGCTGTCAAAGGGCACTGTATGCCTTCCAAGTCCTCTGTTGCGTTTGAGCCACAGGAAGTGCATGCATTCGTCTCATTAAGCTCCGTGAACGGGCAACGATGATGGCGAAGCGCTGCCCTGTTCGCTCGAAAGCTCTCGTTCGTACGGCCTCCCAACGGCCTCAGGGTACGCAGTTCTAAACAGCCTTACATTCCACGCTGGTGTGCCCCCAATTAGGAATTTGGGCTCTTCTGTGAGACACCCACGTGCGTCCCAAATGAAACCGGGGGGCTCCCCCAGGACGTCTGCGTACGGCAGTCGGTTGCCAGCTGTTTGCTTCCAGCCGGAGAAAGAAAAAGAGGACAGCTTTCCAGGGACAAGTCTGGACCCTTGGGACCATCCAGAGTCACCAAAGCCTAAACTTTGCACGGCCTGGGGAACGCTCTTCCTCATGTCCGGCAATCCCCACGTCAAAACCTTTCTCAGCAGAGGCAGGCACTCTCTCCCTTGTACTAGATAGCTCGGCAGAGCCTTCCGAGAAACATGCTGCGTCATTCAGCTTGAACGTGGGACGCGGAGGGGAGAGTACGCTTTCCCCCCGTTTGGAGGCGCCTTGCGCTTGGCTTCAAAGCTGCCTGAACAGCACTAGCGGCCCGACGTCTCTGCACGGCAGGATTGTCGTTGTGGGCCGAGGCTGCGTGTTCTCTCAAAGCGAAAACCGTGCTGGCCATCCCTTTCTAGGAACTCCTCCCACGGCACCACATGTTCCGCTCCGGCCGAACGAAAGGTGACCTCAGGCCTCAAGGTAAGTTCCAGTGTTTCACGTCGGGGGAGTTGGGTGTGCAGTGGCTTCCATGAGGCCATACTCCACCACGGAGTGCCTTAACTCTGCGACGCTCCTGGGGGCACACAGGATAGGAGCTCGTTCGCCAAGGTCGCAGGATGACTTCTCTCCGTGCCGCAACGGCGGCTCCCGGCTTCTGAGGAACCTTAGCCTCCACAGGGCCCTGGAGAAAGCTCTTCACGTTCATAGCAAGGGCAACGTACTGCTCTCTGGCTTGCCTGCCTTGAGTGCCCCAGTCGTCAAAGAGCCTCGCGAAGGCCGTGCTGCGCAGACTCCCTGTGCCAGTCGCACGGCCTCCTTGACTGAAAGAGAACTGCAGTGCCAAAAGGCACCGTGCTGACGACTGGCTCCAGGAGGAGACTCGGGGCAGCACTCTCACAGAAGCGAAAGCTAGGCCGTGGGCCCAGCCTGAGGACCAGCACGTTTTCCACACTTAACACAGCTAAGGCATGAGCCAGACGACAGCCTTGGTCACTGAGGCCTATCTAAGGTACTGCCATACTTACCCAGTAGATCCCACGCAGAGGTCCCTGTGCCCGAAAGGGCCTCCATGGAAGGGCCCTGTTCCTCCCGTGTGTTTCCTTGAGGTAATCAGAAACCACTGAGGATAACTACGTGAGCTCGGCTTTGAAACTGGGCGACCCTGGGCAAACCTTATTCCCCTCCGTGGTAGACGAGACAGTCGCGGGTCCTAAGCTGCCTGAAGCACACCCCTCGCGCCCACCTTCTCTTTGCTGCCGGAAGGCCTCACATAAGAGGCCTGAGTTGACTCGTGACGGAAGCCGTCTGAGTGTACTCGTGTGAGGCCTGCTGCTCTCAGGTCCTTGCTGGGAGCTTCAGCAAGAGCACTCTGGAGCTCGCCGACCAAAGAATTGTGAGCCCCCCACCCCCCCCCCCCCCGGCCTCAAGTGAAAGTCCAGATTTCCCCCGTCAGTAACACCTCGGAGTGCCATAGGAGCGAAGAAGCATGCGTTAACGGGATGCTTCAACGGTGCTAGGGATTTATTTCACGAGACACTGTGCACTCACGTTCGTTGTAACAGCTGTCAAAGGGCACTGTATGCCTTCCAAGTCCTCTGTTGCGTTTGAGCCACAGGAAGTGCATGCATTCGTCTCATTAAGCTCCGTGAACGGGCAACGATGATGGCGAAGCGCTGCCCTGTTCGCTCGAAAGCTCTCGTTCGTACGGCCTCCCAACGGCCTCAGGGTACGCAGTTCTAAACAGCCTTACATTCCACGCTGGTGTGCCCCCAATTAGGAATTTGGGCTCTTCTGTGAGACACCCACGTGCGTCCCAAATGAAACCGGGGGGCTCCCCCAGGACGTCTGCGTACGGCAGTCGGTTGCCAGCTGTTTGCTTCCAGCCGGAGAAAGAAAAAGAGGACAGCTTTCCCAGGGACAAGTCTGGACCCTTGGGACCATCCAGAGTCACCAAAGCCTAAACTTTGCACGGCCTGGGGAACGCTCTTCCTCATGTCCGGCAATCCCCACGTCAAAACCTTTCTCAGCAGAGGCAGGCACTCTCTCCCTTGTACTAGATAGCTCGGCAGAGCCTTCCGAGAAACATGCTGCGTCATTCAGCTTGAACGTGGGACGCGGAGGGGAGAGTACGCTTTCCCCCCGTTTGGAGGCGCCTTGCGCTTGGCTTCAAAGCTGCCTGAACAGCACTAGCGGCCCGACGTCTCTGCACGGCAGGATTGTCGTTGTGGGCCGAGGCTGCGTGTTCTCTCAAAGCGAAAACCGTGCTGGCCATCCCTTTCTAGGAACTCCTCCCACGGCACCACATGTTCCGCTCCGGCCGAACGAAAGGTGACCTCAGGCCTCAAGGTAAGTTCCAGTGTTTCACGTCGGGGGAGTTGGGTGTGCAGTGGCTTCCATGAGGCCATACTCCACCACGGAGTGCCTTAACTCTGCGACGCTCCTGGGGGCACACAGGATAGGAGCTCGTTCGCCAAGGTCGCAGGATGACTTCTCTCCGTGCCGCAACGGCGGCTCCCGGCTTCTGAGGAACCTTAGCCTCCACAGGGCCCTGGAGAAAGCTCTTCACGTTCATAGCAAGGGCAACGTACTGCTCTCTGGCTTGCCTGCCTTGAGTGCCCCAGTCGTCAAAGAGCCTCGCGAAGGCCGTGCTGCGCAGACTCCCTGTGCCAGTCGCACGGCCTCCTTGACTGAAAGAGAACTGCAGTGCCAAAAGGCACCGTGCTGACGACTGGCTCCAGGAGGAGACTCGGGGCAGCACTCTCACAGAAGCGAAAGCTAGGCCGTGGGCCCAGCCTGAGGACCAGCACGTTTTCCACACTTAACACAGCTAAGGCATGAGCCAGACGACAGCCTTGGTCACTGAGGCCTATCTAAGGTACTGCCATACTTACCCAGTAGATCCCACGCAGAGGTCCCTGTGCCCGAAAGGGCCTCCATGGAAGGGCCCTGTTCCTCCCGTGTGTTTCCTTGAGGTAATCAGAAACCACTGAGGATACCTACGTGAGCTCGGCTTTGAAACTGGGCGACCCTGGGCAAACCTTATTCCCCTCCGTGGTAGACGAGACAGTCGCGGGTCCTAAGCTGCCTGAAGCACACCCCTCGCGCCCACCTTCTCTTTGCTGCCGGAAGGCCTCACATAAGAGGCCTGAGTTGACTCGTGACGGAAGCCGTCTGAGTGTACTCGTGTGAGGCCTGCTGCTCTCAGGTCCTTGCTGGGAGCTTCAGCAAGAGCACTCTGGAGCTCGCCGACCAAAGAATTGTGAGCCCCCCACCCCCCCCCCCCCGGCCTCAAGTGAAAGTCCAGATTTCCCCCGTCAGTAACACCTCGGAGTGCCATAGGAGCGAAGAAGCATGCGTTAACGGGATGCTTCAACGGTGCTAGGGATTTATTTCACGAGACACTGTGCACTCACGTTCGTTGTAACAGCTGTCAAAGGGCACTGTATGCCTTCCAAGTCCTCTGTTGCGTTTGAGCCACAGGAAGTGCATGCATTCGTCTCATTAAGCTCCGTGAACGGGCAACGATGATGGCGAAGCGCTGCCCTGTTCGCTCGAAAGCTCTCGTTCGTACGGCCTCCCAACGGCCTCAGGGTACGCAGTTCTAAACAGCCTTACATTCCACGCTGGTGTGCCCCCAATTAGGAATTTGGGCTCTTCTGTGAGACACCCACGTGCGTCCCAAATGAAACCGGGGGGCTCCCCCAGGACGTCTGCGTACGGCAGTCGGTTGCCAGCTGTTTGCTTCCAGCCGGAGAAAGAAAAAGAGGACAGCTTTCCCAGGGACAAGTCTGGACCCTTGGGACCATCCAGAGTCACCAAAGCCTAAACTTTGCACGGCCTGGGGAACGCTCTTCCTCATGTCCGGCAATCCCCACGTCAAAACCTTTCTCAGCAGAGGCAGGCACTCTCTCCCTTGTACTAGATAGCTCGGCAGAGCCTTCCGAGAAACATGCTGCGTCATTCAGCTTGAACGTGGGACGCGGAGGGGAGAGTACGCTTTCCCCCCGTTTGGAGGCGCCTTGCGCTTGGCTTCAAAGCTGCCTGAACAGCACTAGCGGCCCGACGTCTCTGCACGGCAGGATTGTCGTTGTGGGCCGAGGCTGCGTGTTCTCTCAAAGCGAAAACCGTGCTGGCCATCCCTTTCTAGGAACTCCTCCCACGGCACCACATGTTCCGCTCCGGCCGAACGAAAGGTGACCTCAGGCCTCAAGGTAAGTTCCAGTGTTTCACGTCGGGGGAGTTGGGTGTGCAGTGGCTTCCATGAGGCCATACTCCACCACGGAGTGCCTTAACTCTGCGACGCTCCTGGGGGCACACAGGATAGGAGCTCGTTCGCCAAGGTCGCAGGATGACTTCTCTCCGTGCCGCAACGGCGGCTCCCGGCTTCTGAGGAACCTTAGCCTCCACAGGGCCCTGGAGAAAGCTCTTCACGTTCATAGCAAGGGCAACGTACTGCTCTCTGGCTTGCCTGCCTTGAGTGCCCCAGTCGTCAAAGAGCCTCGCGAAGGCCGTGCTGCGCAGACTCCCTGTGCCAGTCGCACGGCCTCCTTGACTGAAAGAGAACTGCAGTGCCAAAAGGCACCGTGCTGACGACTGGCTCCAGGAGGAGACTCGGGGCAGCACTCTCACAGAAGCGAAAGCTAGGCCGTGGGCCCAGCCTGAGGACCAGCACGTTTTCCACACTTAACACAGCTAAGGCATGAGCCAGACGACAGCCTTGGTCACTGAGGCCTATCTAAGGTACTGCCATACTTACCCAGTAGATCCCACGCAGAGGTCCCTGTGCCCGAAAGGGCCTCCATGGAAGGGCCCTGTTCCTCCCGTGTGTTTCCTTGAGGTAATCAGAAACCACTGAGGATAACTACGTGAGCTCGGCTTTGAAACTGGGCGACCCTGGGCAAACCTTATTCCCCTCCGTGGTAGACGAGACAGTCGCGGGTCCTAAGCTGCCTGAAGCACACCCCTCGCGCCCACCTTCTCTTTGCTGCCGGAAGGCCTCACATAAGAGGCCTGAGTTGACTCGTGACGGAAGCCGTCTGAGTGTACTCGTGTGAGGCCTGCTGCTCTCAGGTCCTTGCTGGGAGCTTCAGCAAGAGCACTCTGGAGCTCGCCGACCAAAGAATTGTGAGCCCCCCACCCCCCCCCCCGGCCTCAAGTGAAAGTCCAGATTTCCCCCGTCAGTAACACCTCGGAGTGCCATAGGAGCGAAGAAGCATGCGTTAACGGGATGCTTCAACGGTGCTAGGGATTTATTTCACGAGACACTGTGCACTCACGTTCGTTGTAACAGCTGTCAAAGGGCACTGTATGCCTTCCAAGTCCTCTGTTGCGTTTGAGCCACAGGAAGTGCATGCATTCGTCTCATTAAGCTCCGTGAACGGGCAACGATGATGGCGAAGCGCTGCCCTGTTCGCTCGAAAGCTCTCGTTCGTACGGCCTCCCAACGGCCTCAGGGTACGCAGTTCTAAACAGCCTTACATTCCACGCTGGTGTGCCCCCAATTAGGAATTTGGGCTCTTCTGTGAGACACCCACGTGCGTCCCAAATGAAACCGGGGGGCTCCCCCAGGACGTCTGCGTACGGCAGTCGGTTGCCAGCTGTTTGCTTCCAGCCGGAGAAAGAAAAAGAGGACAGCTTTCCCAGGGACAAGTCTGGACCCTTGGGACCATCCAGAGTCACCAAAGCCTAAACTTTGCACGGCCTGGGGAACGCTCTTCCTCATGTCCGGCAATCCCCACGTCAAAACCTTTCTCAGCAGAGGCAGGCACTCTCTCCCTTGTACTAGATAGCTCGGCAGAGCCTTCCGAGAAACATGCTGCGTCATTCAGCTTGAACGTGGGACGCGGAGGGGAGAGTACGCTTTCCCCCCGTTTGGAGGCGCCTTGCGCTTGGCTTCAAAGCTGCCTGAACAGCACTAGCGGCCCGACGTCTCTGCACGGCAGGATTGTCGTTGTGGGCCGAGGCTGCGTGTTCTCTCAAAGCGAAAACCGTGCTGGCCATCCCTTTCTAGGAACTCCTCCCACGGCACCACATGTTCCGCTCCGGCCGAACGAAAGGTGACCTCAGGCCTCAAGGTAAGTTCCAGTGTTTCACGTCGGGGGAGTTGGGTGTGCAGTGGCTTCCATGAGGCCATACTCCACCACGGAGTGCCTTAACTCTGCGACGCTCCTGGGGGCACACAGGATAGGAGCTCGTTCGCCAAGGTCGCAGGATGACTTCTCTCCGTGCCGCAACGGCGGCTCCCGGCTTCTGAGGAACCTTAGCCTCCACAGGGCCCTGGAGAAAGCTCTTCACGTTCATAGCAAGGGCAACGTACTGCTCTCTGGCTTGCCTGCCTTGAGTGCCCCAGTCGTCAAAGAGCCTCGCGAAGGCCGTGCTGCGCAGACTCCCTGTGCCAGTCGCACGGCCTCCTTGACTGAAAGAGAACTGCAGTGCCAAAAGGCACCGTGCTGACGACTGGCTCCAGGAGGAGACTCGGGGCAGCACTCTCACAGAAGCGAAAGCTAGGCCGTGGGCCCAGCCTGAGGACCAGCACGTTTTCCACACTTAACACAGCTAAGGCATGAGCCAGACGACAGCCTTGGTCACTGAGGCCTATCTAAGGTACTGCCATACTTACCCAGTAGATCCCACGCAGAGGTCCCTGTGCCCGAAAGGGCCTCCATGGAAGGGCCCTGTTCCTCCCGTGTGTTTCCTTGAGGTAATCAGAAACCACTGAGGATAACTACGTGAGCTCGGCTTTGAAACTGGGCGACCCTGGGCAAACCTTATTCCCCTCCGTGGTAGACGAGACAGTCGCGGGTCCTAAGCTGCCTGAAGCACACCCCTCGCGCCCACCTTCTCTTTGCTGCCGGAAGGCCTCACATAAGAGGCCTGAGTTGACTCGTGACGGAAGCCGTCTGAGTGTACTCGTGTGAGGCCTGCTGCTCTCAGGTCCTTGCTGGGAGCTTCAGCAAGAGCACTCTGGAGCTCGCCGACCAAAGAATTGTGAGCCCCCCACCCCCCCCCCCCCGGCCTCAAGTGAAAGTCCAGATTTCCCCCGTCAGTAACACCTCGGAGTGCCATAGGAGCGAAGAAGCATGCGTTAACGGGATGCTTCAACGGTGCTAGGGATTTATTTCACGAGACACTGTGCACTCACGTTCGTTGTAACAGCTGTCAAAGGGCACTGTATGCCTTCCAAGTCCTCTGTTGCGTTTGAGCCACAGGAAGTGCATGCATTCGTCTCATTAAGCTCCGTGAACGGGCAACGATGATGGCGAAGCGCTGCCCTGTTCGCTCGAAAGCTCTCGTTCGTACGGCCTCCCAACGGCCTCAGGGTACGCAGTTCTAAACAGCCTTACATTCCACGCTGGTGTGCCCCCAATTAGGAATTTGGGCTCTTCTGTGAGACACCCACGTGCGTCCCAAATGAAACCGGGGGGCTCCCCCAGGACGTCTGCGTACGGCAGTCGGTTGCCAGCTGTTTGCTTCCAGCCGGAGAAAGAAAAAGAGGACAGCTTTCCCAGGGACAAGTCTGGACCCTTGGGACCATCCAGAGTCACCAAAGCCTAAACTTTGCACGGCCTGGGGAACGCTCTTCCTCATGTCCGGCAATCCCCACGTCAAAACCTTTCTCAGCAGAGGCAGGCACTCTCTCCCTTGTACTAGATAGCTCGGCAGAGCCTTCCGAGAAACATGCTGCGTCATTCAGCTTGAACGTGGGACGCGGAGGGGAGAGTACGCTTTCCCCCCGTTTGGAGGCGCCTTGCGCTTGGCTTCAAAGCTGCCTGAACAGCACTAGCGGCCCGACGTCTCTGCACGGCAGGATTGTCGTTGTGGGCCGAGGCTGCGTGTTCTCTCAAAGCGAAAACCGTGCTGGCCATCCCTTTCTAGGAACTCCTCCCACGGCACCACATGTTCCGCTCCGGCCGAACGAAAGGTGACCTCAGGCCTCAAGGTAAGTTCCAGTGTTTCACGTCGGGGGAGTTGGGTGTGCAGTGGCTTCCATGAGGCCATACTCCACCACGGAGTGCCTTAACTCTGCGACGCTCCTGGGGGCACACAGGATAGGAGCTCGTTCGCCAAGGTCGCAGGATGACTTCTCTCCGTGCCGCAACGGCGGCTCCCGGCTTCTGAGGAACCTTAGCCTCCACAGGGCCCTGGAGAAAGCTCTTCACGTTCATAGCAAGGGCAACGTACTGCTCTCTGGCTTGCCTGCCTTGAGTGCCCCAGTCGTCAAAGAGCCTCGCGAAGGCCGTGCTGCGCAGACTCCCTGTGCCAGTCGCACGGCCTCCTTGACTGAAAGAGAACTGCAGTGCCAAAAGGCACCGTGCTGACGACTGGCTCCAGGAGGAGACTCGGGGCAGCACTCTCACAGAAGCGAAAGCTAGGCCGTGGGCCCAGCCTGAGGACCAGCACGTTTTCCACACTTAACACAGCTAAGGCATGAGCCAGACGACAGCCTTGGTCACTGAGGCCTATCTAAGGTACTGCCATACTTACCCAGTAGATCCCACGCAGAGGTCCCTGTGCCCGAAAGGGCCTCCATGGAAGGGCCCTGTTCCTCCCGTGTGTTTCCTTGAGGTAATCAGAAACCACTGAGGATAACTACGTGAGCTCGGCTTTGAAACTGGGCGACCCTGGGCAAACCTTATTCCCCTCCGTGGTAGACGAGACAGTCGCGGGTCCTAAGCTGCCTGAAGCACACCCCTCGCGCCCACCTTCTCTTTGCTGCCGGAAGGCCTCACATAAGAGGCCTGAGTTGACTCGTGACGGAAGCCGTCTGAGTGTACTCGTGTGAGGCCTGCTGCTCTCAGGTCCTTGCTGGGAGCTTCAGCAAGAGCACTCTGGAGCTCGCCGACCAAAGAATTGTGAGCCCCCCACCCCCCCCCCCGGCCTCAAGTGAAAGTCCAGATTTCCCCCGTCAGTAACACCTCGGAGTGCCATAGGAGCGAAGAAGCATGCGTTAACGGGATGCTTCAACGGTGCTAGGGATTTATTTCACGAGACACTGTGCACTCACGTTCGTTGTAACAGCTGTCAAAGGGCACTGTATGCCTTCCAAGTCCTCTGTTGCGTTTGAGCCACAGGAAGTGCATGCATTCGTCTCATTAAGCTCCGTGAACGGGCAACGATGATGGCGAAGCGCTGCCCTGTTCGCTCGAAAGCTCTCGTTCGTACGGCCTCCCAACGGCCTCAGGGTACGCAGTTCTAAACAGCCTTACATTCCACGCTGGTGTGCCCCCAATTAGGAATTTGGGCTCTTCTGTGAGACACCCACGTGCGTCCCAAATGAAACCGGGGGGCTCCCCCAGGACGTCTGCGTACGGCAGTCGGTTGCCAGCTGTTTGCTTCCAGCCGGAGAAAGAAAAAGAGGACAGCTTTCCCAGGGACAAGTCTGGACCCTTGGGACCATCCAGAGTCACCAAAGCCTAAACTTTGCACGGCCTGGGGAACGCTCTTCCTCATGTCCGGCAATCCCCACGTCAAAACCTTTCTCAGCAGAGGCAGGCACTCTCTCCCTTGTACTAGATAGCTCGGCAGAGCCTTCCGAGAAACATGCTGCGTCATTCAGCTTGAACGTGGGACGCGGAGGGGAGAGTACGCTTTCCCCCCGTTTGGAGGCGCCTTGCGCTTGGCTTCAAAGCTGCCTGAACAGCACTAGCGGCCCGACGTCTCTGCACGGCAGGATTGTCGTTGTGGGCCGAGGCTGCGTGTTCTCTCAAAGCGAAAACCGTGCTGGCCATCCCTTTCTAGGAACTCCTCCCACGGCACCACATGTTCCGCTCCGGCCGAACGAAAGGTGACCTCAGGCCTCAAGGTAAGTTCCAGTGTTTCACGTCGGGGGAGTTGGGTGTGCAGTGGCTTCCATGAGGCCATACTCCACCACGGAGTGCCTTAACTCTGCGACGCTCCTGGGGGCACACAGGATAGGAGCTCGTTCGCCAAGGTCGCAGGATGACTTCTCTCCGTGCCGCAACGGCGGCTCCCGGCTTCTGAGGAACCTTAGCCTCCACAGGGCCCTGGAGAAAGCTCTTCACGTTCATAGCAAGGGCAACGTACTGCTCTCTGGCTTGCCTGCCTTGAGTGCCCCAGTCGTCAAAGAGCCTCGCGAAGGCCGTGCTGCGCAGACTCCCTGTGCCAGTCGCACGGCCTCCTTGACTGAAAGAGAACTGCAGTGCCAAAAGGCACCGTGCTGACGACTGGCTCCAGGAGGAGACTCGGGGCAGCACTCTCACAGAAGCGAAAGCTAGGCCGTGGGCCCAGCCTGAGGACCAGCACGTTTTCCACACTTAACACAGCTAAGGCATGAGCCAGACGACAGCCTTGGTCACTGAGGCCTATCTAAGGTACTGCCATACTTACCCAGTAGATCCCACGCAGAGGTCCCTGTGCCCGAAAGGGCCTCCATGGAAGGGCCCTGTTCCTCCCGTGTGTTTCCTTGAGGTAATCAGAAACCACTGAGGATAACTACGTGAGCTCGGCTTTGAAACTGGGCGACCCTGGGCAAACCTTATTCCCCTCCGTGGTAGACGAGACAGTCGCGGGTCCTAAGCTGCCTGAAGCACACCCCTCGCGCCCACCTTCTCTTTGCTGCCGGAAGGCCTCACATAAGAGGCCTGAGTTGACTCGTGACGGAAGCCGTCTGAGTGTACTCGTGTGAGGCCTGCTGCTCTCAGGTCCTTGCTGGGAGCTTCAGCAAGAGCACTCTGGAGCTCGCCGACCAAAGAATTGTGAGCCCCCCACCCCCCCCCCCCCGGCCTCAAGTGAAAGTCCAGATTTCCCCCGTCAGTAACACCTCGGAGTGCCATAGGAGCGAAGAAGCATGCGTTAACGGGATGCTTCAACGGTGCTAGGGATTTATTTCACGAGACACTGTGCACTCACGTTCGTTGTAACAGCTGTCAAAGGGCACTGTATGCCTTCCAAGTCCTCTGTTGCGTTTGAGCCACAGGAAGTGCATGCATTCGTCTCATTAAGCTCCGTGAACGGGCAACGATGATGGCGAAGCGCTGCCCTGTTCGCTCGAAAGCTCTCGTTCGTACGGCCTCCCAACGGCCTCAGGGTACGCAGTTCTAAACAGCCTTACATTCCACGCTGGTGTGCCCCCAATTAGGAATTTGGGCTCTTCTGTGAGACACCCACGTGCGTCCCAAATGAAACCGGGGGGCTCCCCCAGGACGTCTGCGTACGGCAGTCGGTTGCCAGCTGTTTGCTTCCAGCCGGAGAAAGAAAAAGAGGACAGCTTTCCCAGGGACAAGTCTGGACCCTTGGGACCATCCAGAGTCACCAAAGCCTAAACTTTGCACGGCCTGGGGAACGCTCTTCCTCATGTCCGGCAATCCCCACGTCAAAACCTTTCTCAGCAGAGGCAGGCACTCTCTCCCTTGTACTAGATAGCTCGGCAGAGCCTTCCGAGAAACATGCTGCGTCATTCAGCTTGAACGTGGGACGCGGAGGGGAGAGTACGCTTTCCCCCCGTTTGGAGGCGCCTTGCGCTTGGCTTCAAAGCTGCCTGAACAGCACTAGCGGCCCGACGTCTCTGCACGGCAGGATTGTCGTTGTGGGCCGAGGCTGCGTGTTCTCTCAAAGCGAAAACCGTGCTGGCCATCCCTTTCTAGGAACTCCTCCCACGGCACCACATGTTCCGCTCCGGCCGAACGAAAGGTGACCTCAGGCCTCAAGGTAAGTTCCAGTGTTTCACGTCGGGGGAGTTGGGTGTGCAGTGGCTTCCATGAGGCCATACTCCACCACGGAGTGCCTTAACTCTGCGACGCTCCTGGGGGCACACAGGATAGGAGCTCGTTCGCCAAGGTCGCAGGATGACTTCTCTCCGTGCCGCAACGGCGGCTCCCGGCTTCTGAGGAACCTTAGCCTCCACAGGGCCCTGGAGAAAGCTCTTCACGTTCATAGCAAGGGCAACGTACTGCTCTCTGGCTTGCCTGCCTTGAGTGCCCCAGTCGTCAAAGAGCCTCGCGAAGGCCGTGCTGCGCAGACTCCCTGTGCCAGTCGCACGGCCTCCTTGACTGAAAGAGAACTGCAGTGCCAAAAGGCACCGTGCTGACGACTGGCTCCAGGAGGAGACTCGGGGCAGCACTCTCACAGAAGCGAAAGCTAGGCCGTGGGCCCAGCCTGAGGACCAGCACGTTTTCCACACTTAACACAGCTAAGGCATGAGCCAGACGACAGCCTTGGTCACTGAGGCCTATCTAAGGTACTGCCATACTTACCCAGTAGATCCCACGCAGAGGTCCCTGTGCCCGAAAGGGCCTCCATGGAAGGGCCCTGTTCCTCCCGTGTGTTTCCTTGAGGTAATCAGAAACCACTGAGGATAACTACGTGAGCTCGGCTTTGAAACTGGGCGACCCTGGGCAAACCTTATTCCCCTCCGTGGTAGACGAGACAGTCGCGGGTCCTAAGCTGCCTGAAGCACACCCCTCGCGCCCACCTTCTCTTTGCTGCCGGAAGGCCTCACATAAGAGGCCTGAGTTGACTCGTGACGGAAGCCGTCTGAGTGTACTCGTGTGAGGCCTGCTGCTCTCAGGTCCTTGCTGGGAGCTTCAGCAAGAGCACTCTGGAGCTCGCCGACCAAAGAATTGTGAGCCCCCCACCCCCCCCCCCCCGGCCTCAAGTGAAAGTCCAGATTTCCCCCGTCAGTAACACCTCGGAGTGCCATAGGAGCGAAGAAGCATGCGTTAACGGGATGCTTCAACGGTGCTAGGGATTTATTTCACGAGACACTGTGCACTCACGTTCGTTGTAACAGCTGTCAAAGGGCACTGTATGCCTTCCAAGTCCTCTGTTGCGTTTGAGCCACAGGAAGTGCATGCATTCGTCTCATTAAGCTCCGTGAACGGGCAACGATGATGGCGAAGCGCTGCCCTGTTCGCTCGAAAGCTCTCGTTCGTACGGCCTCCCAACGGCCTCAGGGTACGCAGTTCTAAACAGCCTTACATTCCACGCTGGTGTGCCCCCAATTAGGAATTTGGGCTCTTCTGTGAGACACCCACGTGCGTCCCAAATGAAACCGGGGGGCTCCCCCAGGACGTCTGCGTACGGCAGTCGGTTGCCAGCTGTTTGCTTCCAGCCGGAGAAAGAAAAAGAGGACAGCTTTCCCAGGGACAAGTCTGGACCCTTGGGACCATCCAGAGTCACCAAAGCCTAAACTTTGCACGGCCTGGGGAACGCTCTTCCTCATGTCCGGCAATCCCCACGTCAAAACCTTTCTCAGCAGAGGCAGGCACTCTCTCCCTTGTACTAGATAGCTCGGCAGAGCCTTCCGAGAAACATGCTGCGTCATTCAGCTTGAACGTGGGACGCGGAGGGGAGAGTACGCTTTCCCCCCGTTTGGAGGCGCCTTGCGCTTGGCTTCAAAGCTGCCTGAACAGCACTAGCGGCCCGACGTCTCTGCACGGCAGGATTGTCGTTGTGGGCCGAGGCTGCGTGTTCTCTCAAAGCAAAAACCGTGCTGGCCATCCCTTTCTAGGAACTCCTCCCACGGCACCACATGTTCCGCTCCGGCCGAACGAAAGGTGACCTCAGGCCTCAAGGTAAGTTCCAGTGTTTCACGTCGGGGGAGTTGGGTGTGCAGTGGCTTCCATGAGGCCATACTCCACCACGGAGTGCCTTAACTCTGCGACGCTCCTGGGGGCACACAGGATAGGAGCTCGTTCGCCAAGGTCGCAGGATGACTTCTCTCCGTGCCGCAACGGCGGCTCCCGGCTTCTGAGGAACCTTAGCCTCCACAGGGCCCTGGAGAAAGCTCTTCACGTTCATAGCAAGGGCAACGTACTGCTCTCTGGCTTGCCTGCCTTGAGTGCCCCAGTCGTCAAAGAGCCTCGCGAAGGCCGTGCTGCGCAGACTCCCTGTGCCAGTCGCACGGCCTCCTTGACTGAAAGAGAACTGCAGTGCCAAAAGGCACCGTGCTGACGACTGGCTCCAGGAGGAGACTCGGGGCAGCACTCTCACAGAAGCGAAAGCTAGGCCGTGGGCCCAGCCTGAGGACCAGCACGTTTTCCACACTTAACACAGCTAAGGCATGAGCCAGACGACAGCCTTGGTCACTGAGGCCTATCTAAGGTACTGCCATACTTACCCAGTAGATCCCACGCAGAGGTCCCTGTGCCCGAAAGGGCCTCCATGGAAGGGCCCTGTTCCTCCCGTGTGTTTCCTTGAGGTAATCAGAAACCACTGAGGATAACTACGTGAGCTCGGCTTTGAAACTGGGCGACCCTGGGCAAACCTTATTCCCCTCCGTGGTAGACGAGACAGTCGCGGGTCCTAAGCTGCCTGAAGCACACCCCTCGCGCCCACCTTCTCTTTGCTGCCGGAAGGCCTCACATAAGAGGCCTGAGTTGACTCGTGACGGAAGCCGTCTGAGTGTACTCGTGTGAGGCCTGCTGCTCTCAGGTCCTTGCTGGGAGCTTCAGCAAGAGCACTCTGGAGCTCGCCGACCAAAGAATTGTGAGCCCCCCACCCCCCCCCCCCGGCCTCAAGTGAAAGTCCAGATTTCCCCCGTCAGTAACACCTCGGAGTGCCATAGGAGCGAAGAAGCATGCGTTAACGGGATGCTTCAACGGTGCTAGGGATTTATTTCACGAGACACTGTGCACTCACGTTCGTTGTAACAGCTGTCAAAGGGCACTGTATGCCTTCCAAGTCCTCTGTTGCGTTTGAGCCACAGGAAGTGCATGCATTCGTCTCATTAAGCTCCGTGAACGGGCAACGATGATGGCGAAGCGCTGCCCTGTTCGCTCGAAAGCTCTCGTTCGTACGGCCTCCCAACGGCCTCAGGGTACGCAGTTCTAAACAGCCTTACATTCCACGCTGGTGTGCCCCCAATTAGGAATTTGGGCTCTTCTGTGAGACACCCACGTGCGTCCCAAATGAAACCGGGGGGCTCCCCCAGGACGTCTGCGTACGGCAGTCGGTTGCCAGCTGTTTGCTTCCAGCCGGAGAAAGAAAAAGAGGACAGCTTTCCCAGGGACAAGTCTGGACCCTTGGGACCATCCAGAGTCACCAAAGCCTAAACTTTGCACGGCCTGGGGAACGCTCTTCCTCATGTCCGGCAATCCCCACGTCAAAACCTTTCTCAGCAGAGGCAGGCACTCTCTCCCTTGTACTAGATAGCTCGGCAGAGCCTTCCGAGAAACATGCTGCGTCATTCAGCTTGAACGTGGGACGCGGAGGGGAGAGTACGCTTTCCCCCCGTTTGGAGGCGCCTTGCGCTTGGCTTCAAAGCTGCCTGAACAGCACTAGCGGCCCGACGTCTCTGCACGGCAGGATTGTCGTTGTGGGCCGAGGCTGCGTGTTCTCTCAAAGCGAAAACCGTGCTGGCCATCCCTTTCTAGGAACTCCTCCCACGGCACCACATGTTCCGCTCCGGCCGAACGAAAGGTGACCTCAGGCCTCAAGGTAAGTTCCAGTGTTTCACGTCGGGGGAGTTGGGTGTGCAGTGGCTTCCATGAGGCCATACTCCACCACGGAGTGCCTTAACTCTGCGACGCTCCTGGGGGCACACAGGATAGGAGCTCGTTCGCCAAGGTCGCAGGATGACTTCTCTCCGTGCCGCAACGGCGGCTCCCGGCTTCTGAGGAACCTTAGCCTCCACAGGGCCCTGGAGAAAGCTCTTCACGTTCATAGCAAGGGCAACGTACTGCTCTCTGGCTTGCCTGCCTTGAGTGCCCCAGTCGTCAAAGAGCCTCGCGAAGGCCGTGCTGCGCAGACTCCCTGTGCCAGTCGCACGGCCTCCTTGACTGAAAGAGAACTGCAGTGCCAAAAGGCACCGTGCTGACGACTGGCTCCAGGAGGAGACTCGGGGCAGCACTCTCACAGAAGCGAAAGCTAGGCCGTGGGCCCAGCCTGAGGACCAGCACGTTTTCCACACTTAACACAGCTAAGGCATGAGCCAGACGACAGCCTTGGTCACTGAGGCCTATCTAAGGTACTGCCATACTTACCCAGTAGATCCCACGCAGAGGTCCCTGTGCCCGAAAGGGCCTCCATGGAAGGGCCCTGTTCCTCCCGTGTGTTTCCTTGAGGTAATCAGAAACCACTGAGGATAACTACGTGAGCTCGGCTTTGAAACTGGGCGACCCTGGGCAAACCTTATTCCCCTCCGTGGTAGACGAGACAGTCGCGGGTCCTAAGCTGCCTGAAGCACACCCCTCGCGCCCACCTTCTCTTTGCTGCCGGAAGGCCTCACATAAGAGGCCTGAGTTGACTCGTGACGGAAGCCGTCTGAGTGTACTCGTGTGAGGCCTGCTGCTCTCAGGTCCTTGCTGGGAGCTTCAGCAAGAGCACTCTGGAGCTCGCCGACCAAAGAATTGTGAGCCCCCCACCCCCCCCCCCCCGGCCTCAAGTGAAAGTCCAGATTTCCCCCGTCAGTAACACCTCGGAGTGCCATAGGAGCGAAGAAGCATGCGTTAACGGGATGCTTCAACGGTGCTAGGGATTTATTTCACGAGACACTGTGCACTCACGTTCGTTGTAACAGCTGTCAAAGGGCACTGTATGCCTTCCAAGTCCTCTGTTGCGTTTGAGCCACAGGAAGTGCATGCATTCGTCTCATTAAGCTCCGTGAACGGGCAACGATGATGGCGAAGCGCTGCCCTGTTCGCTCGAAAGCTCTCGTTCGTACGGCCTCCCAACGGCCTCAGGGTACGCAGTTCTAAACAGCCTTACATTCCACGCTGGTGTGCCCCCAATTAGGAATTTGGGCTCTTCTGTGAGACACCCACGTGCGTCCCAAATGAAACCGGGGGGCTCCCCCAGGACGTCTGCGTACGGCAGTCGGTTGCCAGCTGTTTGCTTCCAGCCGGAGAAAGAAAAAGAGGACAGCTTTCCCAGGGACAAGTCTGGACCCTTGGGACCATCCAGAGTCACCAAAGCCTAAACTTTGCACGGCCTGGGGAACGCTCTTCCTCATGTCCGGCAATCCCCACGTCAAAACCTTTCTCAGCAGAGGCAGGCACTCTCTCCCTTGTACTAGATAGCTCGGCAGAGCCTTCCGAGAAACATGCTGCGTCATTCAGCTTGAACGTGGGACGCGGAGGGGAGAGTACGCTTTCCCCCCGTTTGGAGGCGCCTTGCGCTTGGCTTCAAAGCTGCCTGAACAGCACTAGCGGCCCGACGTCTCTGCACGGCAGGATTGTCGTTGTGGGCCGAGGCTGCGTGTTCTCTCAAAGCGAAAACCGTGCTGGCCATCCCTTTCTAGGAACTCCTCCCACGGCACCACATGTTCCGCTCCGGCCGAACGAAAGGTGACCTCAGGCCTCAAGGTAAGTTCCAGTGTTTCACGTCGGGGGAGTTGGGTGTGCAGTGGCTTCCATGAGGCCATACTCCACCACGGAGTGCCTTAACTCTGCGACGCTCCTGGGGGCACACAGGATAGGAGCTCGTTCGCCAAGGTCGCAGGATGACTTCTCTCCGTGCCGCAACGGCGGCTCCCGGCTTCTGAGGAACCTTAGCCTCCACAGGGCCCTGGAGAAAGCTCTTCACGTTCATAGCAAGGGCAACGTACTGCTCTCTGGCTTGCCTGCCTTGAGTGCCCCAGTCGTCAAAGAGCCTCGCGAAGGCCGTGCTGCGCAGACTCCCTGTGCCAGTCGCACGGCCTCCTTGACTGAAAGAGAACTGCAGTGCCAAAAGGCACCGTGCTGACGACTGGCTCCAGGAGGAGACTCGGGGCAGCACTCTCACAGAAGCGAAAGCTAGGCCGTGGGCCCAGCCTGAGGACCAGCACGTTTTCCACACTTAACACAGCTAAGGCATGAGCCAGACGACAGCCTTGGTCACTGAGGCCTATCTAAGGTACTGCCATACTTACCCAGTAGATCCCACGCAGAGGTCCCTGTGCCCGAAAGGGCCTCCATGGAAGGGCCCTGTTCCTCCCGTGTGTTTCCTTGAGGTAATCAGAAACCACTGAGGATACCTACGTGAGCTCGGCTTTGAAACTGGGCGACCCTGGGCAAACCTTATTCCCCTCCGTGGTAGACGAGACAGTCGCGGGTCCTAAGCTGCCTGAAGCACACCCCTCGCGCCCACCTTCTCTTTGCTGCCGGAAGGCCTCACATAAGAGGCCTGAGTTGACTCGTGACGGAAGCCGTCTGAGTGTACTCGTGTGAGGCCTGCTGCTCTCAGGTCCTTGCTGGGAGCTTCAGCAAGAGCACTCTGGAGCTCGCCGACCAAAGAATTGTGAGCCCCCCACCCCCCCCCCCCCCGGCCTCAAGTGAAAGTCCAGATTTCCCCCGTCAGTAACACCTCGGAGTGCCATAGGAGCGAAGAAGCATGCGTTAACGGGATGCTTCAACGGTGCTAGGGATTTATTTCACGAGACACTGTGCACTCACGTTCGTTGTAACAGCTGTCAAAGGGCACTGTATGCCTTCCAAGTCCTCTGTTGCGTTTGAGCCACAGGAAGTGCATGCATTCGTCTCATTAAGCTCCGTGAACGGGCAACGATGATGGCGAAGCGCTGCCCTGTTCGCTCGAAAGCTCTCGTTCGTACGGCCTCCCAACGGCCTCAGGGTACGCAGTTCTAAACAGCCTTACATTCCACGCTGGTGTGCCCCCAATTAGGAATTTGGGCTCTTCTGTGAGACACCCACGTGCGTCCCAAATGAAACCGGGGGGCTCCCCCAGGACGTCTGCGTACGGCAGTCGGTTGCCAGCTGTTTGCTTCCAGCCGGAGAAAGAAAAAGAGGACAGCTTTCCCAGGGACAAGTCTGGACCCTTGGGACCATCCAGAGTCACCAAAGCCTAAACTTTGCACGGCCTGGGGAACGCTCTTCCTCATGTCCGGCAATCCCCACGTCAAAACCTTTCTCAGCAGAGGCAGGCACTCTCTCCCTTGTACTAGATAGCTCGGCAGAGCCTTCCGAGAAACATGCTGCGTCATTCAGCTTGAACGTGGGACGCGGAGGGGAGAGTACGCTTTCCCCCCGTTTGGAGGCGCCTTGCGCTTGGCTTCAAAGCTGCCTGAACAGCACTAGCGGCCCGACGTCTCTGCACGGCAGGATTGTCGTTGTGGGCCGAGGCTGCGTGTTCTCTCAAAGCGAAAACCGTGCTGGCCATCCCTTTCTAGGAACTCCTCCCACGGCACCACATGTTCCGCTCCGGCCGAACGAAAGGTGACCTCAGGCCTCAAGGTAAGTTCCAGTGTTTCACGTCGGGGGAGTTGGGTGTGCAGTGGCTTCCATGAGGCCATACTCCACCACGGAGTGCCTTAACTCTGCGACGCTCCTGGGGGCACACAGGATAGGAGCTCGTTCGCCAAGGTCGCAGGATGACTTCTCTCCGTGCCGCAACGGCGGCTCCCGGCTTCTGAGGAACCTTAGCCTCCACAGGGCCCTGGAGAAAGCTCTTCACGTTCATAGCAAGGGCAACGTACTGCTCTCTGGCTTGCCTGCCTTGAGTGCCCCAGTCGTCAAAGAGCCTCGCGAAGGCCGTGCTGCGCAGACTCCCTGTGCCAGTCGCACGGCCTCCTTGACTGAAAGAGAACTGCAGTGCCAAAAGGCACCGTGCTGACGACTGGCTCCAGGAGGAGACTCGGGGCAGCACTCTCACAGAAGCGAAAGCTAGGCCGTGGGCCCAGCCTGAGGACCAGCACGTTTTCCACACTTAACACAGCTAAGGCATGAGCCAGACGACAGCCTTGGTCACTGAGGCCTATCTAAGGTACTGCCATACTTACCCAGTAGATCCCACGCAGAGGTCCCTGTGCCCGAAAGGGCCTCCATGGAAGGGCCCTGTTCCTCCCGTGTGTTTCCTTGAGGTAATCAGAAACCACTGAGGATAACTACGTGAGCTCGGCTTTGAAACTGGGCGACCCTGGGCAAACCTTATTCCCCTCCGTGGTAGACGAGACAGTCGCGGGTCCTAAGCTGCCTGAAGCACACCCCTCGCGCCCACCTTCTCTTTGCTGCCGGAAGGCCTCACATAAGAGGCCTGAGTTGACTCGTGACGGAAGCCGTCTGAGTGTACTCGTGTGAGGCCTGCTGCTCTCAGGTCCTTGCTGGGAGCTTCAGCAAGAGCACTCTGGAGCTCGCCGACCAAAGAATTGTGAGCCCCCCACCCCCCCCCCCCCGGCCTCAAGTGAAAGTCCAGATTTCCCCCGTCAGTAACACCTCGGAGTGCCATAGGAGCGAAGAAGCATGCGTTAACGGGATGCTTCAACGGTGCTAGGGATTTATTTCACGAGACACTGTGCACTCACGTTCGTTGTAACAGCTGTCAAAGGGCACTGTATGCCTTCCAAGTCCTCTGTTGCGTTTGAGCCACAGGAAGTGCATGCATTCGTCTCATTAAGCTCCGTGAACGGGCAACGATGATGGCGAAGCGCTGCCCTGTTCGCTCGAAAGCTCTCGTTCGTACGGCCTCCCAACGGCCTCAGGGTACGCAGTTCTAAACAGCCTTACATTCCACGCTGGTGTGCCCCCAATTAGGAATTTGGGCTCTTCTGTGAGACACCCACGTGCGTCCCAAATGAAACCGGGGGGCTCCCCCAGGACGTCTGCGTACGGCAGTCGGTTGCCAGCTGTTTGCTTCCAGCCGGAGAAAGAAAAAGAGGACAGCTTTCCCAGGGACAAGTCTGGACCCTTGGGACCATCCAGAGTCACCAAAGCCTAAACTTTGCACGGCCTGGGGAACGCTCTTCCTCATGTCCGGCAATCCCCACGTCAAAACCTTTCTCAGCAGAGGCAGGCACTCTCTCCCTTGTACTAGATAGCTCGGCAAGAGCCTTCCGAGAAACATGCTGCGTCATTCAGCTTGAACGTGGGACGCGGAGGGGAGAGTACGCTTTCCCCCCGTTTGGAGGCGCCTTGCGCTTGGCTTCAAAGCTGCCTGAACAGCACTAGCGGCCCGACGTCTCTGCACGGCAGGATTGTCGTTGTGGGCCGAGGCTGCGTGTTCTCTCAAAGCGAAAACCGTGCTGGCCATCCCTTTCTAGGAACTCCTCCCACGGCACCACATGTTCCGCTCCGGCCGAACGAAAGGTGACCTCAGGCCTCAAGGTAAGTTCCAGTGTTTCACGTCGGGGGAGTTGGGTGTGCAGTGGCTTCCATGAGGCCATACTCCACCACGGAGTGCCTTAACTCTGCGACGCTCCTGGGGGCACACAGGATAGGAGCTCGTTCGCCAAGGTCGCAGGATGACTTCTCTCCGTGCCGCAACGGCGGCTCCCGGCTTCTGAGGAACCTTAGCCTCCACAGGGCCCTGGAGAAAGCTCTTCACGTTCATAGCAAGGGCAACGTACTGCTCTCTGGCTTGCCTGCCTTGAGTGCCCCAGTCGTCAAAGAGCCTCGCGAAGGCCGTGCTGCGCAGACTCCCTGTGCCAGTCGCACGGCCTCCTTGACTGAAAGAGAACTGCAGTGCCAAAAGGCACCGTGCTGACGACTGGCTCCAGGAGGAGACTCGGGGCAGCACTCTCACAGAAGCGAAAGCTAGGCCGTGGGCCCAGCCTGAGGACCAGCACGTTTTCCACACTTAACACAGCTAAGGCATGAGCCAGACGACAGCCTTGGTCACTGAGGCCTATCTAAGGTACTGCCATACTTACCCAGTAGATCCCACGCAGAGGTCCCTGTGCCCGAAAGGGCCTCCATGGAAGGGCCCTGTTCCTCCCGTGTGTTTCCTTGAGGTAATCAGAAACCACTGAGGATACCTACGTGAGCTCGGCTTTGAAACTGGGCGACCCTGGGCAAACCTTATTCCCCTCCGTGGTAGACGAGACAGTCGCGGGTCCTAAGCTGCCTGAAGCACACCCCTCGCGCCCACCTTCTCTTTGCTGCCGGAAGGCCTCACATAAGAGGCCTGAGTTGACTCGTGACGGAAGCCGTCTGAGTGTACTCGTGTGAGGCCTGCTGCTCTCAGGTCCTTGCTGGGAGCTTCAGCAAGAGCACTCTGGAGCTCGCCGACCAAAGAATTGTGAGCCCCCCACCCCCCCCCCCCGGCCTCAAGTGAAAGTCCAGATTTCCCCCGTCAGTAACACCTCGGAGTGCCATAGGAGCGAAGAAGCATGCGTTAACGGGATGCTTCAACGGTGCTAGGGATTTATTTCACGAGACACTGTGCACTCACGTTCGTTGTAACAGCTGTCAAAGGGCACTGTATGCCTTCCAAGTCCTCTGTTGCGTTTGAGCCACAGGAAGTGCATGCATTCGTCTCATTAAGCTCCGTGAACGGGCAACGATGATGGCGAAGCGCTGCCCTGTTCGCTCGAAAGCTCTCGTTCGTACGGCCTCCCAACGGCCTCAGGGTACGCAGTTCTAAACAGCCTTACATTCCACGCTGGTGTGCCCCCAATTAGGAATTTGGGCTCTTCTGTGAGACACCCACGTGCGTCCCAAATGAAACCGGGGGGCTCCCCCAGGACGTCTGCGTACGGCAGTCGGTTGCCAGCTGTTTGCTTCCAGCCGGAGAAAGAAAAAGAGGACAGCTTTCCCAGGGACAAGTCTGGACCCTTGGGACCATCCAGAGTCACCAAAGCCTAAACTTTGCACGGCCTGGGGAACGCTCTTCCTCATGTCCGGCAATCCCCACGTCAAAACCTTTCTCAGCAGAGGCAGGCACTCTCTCCCTTGTACTAGATAGCTCGGCAAGAGCCTTCCGAGAAACATGCTGCGTCATTCAGCTTGAACGTGGGACGCGGAGGGGAGAGTACGCTTTCCCCCCGTTTGGAGGCGCCTTGCGCTTGGCTTCAAAGCTGCCTGAACAGCACTAGCGGCCCGACGTCTCTGCACGGCAGGATTGTCGTTGTGGGCCGAGGCTGCGTGTTCTCTCAAAGCGAAAACCGTGCTGGCCATCCCTTTCTAGGAACTCCTCCCACGGCACCACATGTTCCGCTCCGGCCGAACGAAAGGTGACCTCAGGCCTCAAGGTAAGTTCCAGTGTTTCACGTCGGGGAGTTGGGTGTGCAGTGGCTTCCATGAGGCCATACTCCACCACGGAGTGCCTTAACTCTGCGACGCTCCTGGGGGCACACAGGATAGGAGCTCGTTCGCCAAGGTCGCAGGATGACTTCTCTCCGTGCCGCAACGGCGGCTCCCGGCTTCTGAGGAACCTTAGCCTCCACAGGGCCCTGGAGAAAGCTCTTCACGTTCATAGCAAGGGCAACGTACTGCTCTCTGGCTTGCCTGCCTTGAGTGCCCCAGTCGTCAAAGAGCCTCGCGAAGGCCGTGCTGCGCAGACTCCCTGTGCCAGTCGCACGGCCTCCTTGACTGAAAGAGAACTGCAGTGCCAAAAGGCACCGTGCTGACGACTGGCTCCAGGAGGAGACTCGGGGCAGCACTCTCACAGAAGCGAAAGCTAGGCCGTGGGCCCAGCCTGAGGACCAGCACGTTTTCCACACTTAACACAGCTAAGGCATGAGCCAGACGACAGCCTTGGTCACTGAGGCCTATCTAAGGTACTGCCATACTTACCCAGTAGATCCCACGCAGAGGTCCCTGTGCCCGAAAGGGCCTCCATGGAAGGGCCCTGTTCCTCCCGTGTGTTTCCTTGAGGTAATCAGAAACCACTGAGGATAACTACGTGAGCTCGGCTTTGAAACTGGGCGACCCTGGGCAAACCTTATTCCCCTCCGTGGTAGACGAGACAGTCGCGGGTCCTAAGCTGCCTGAAGCACACCCCTCGCGCCCACCTTCTCTTTGCTGCCGGAAGGCCTCACATAAGAGGCCTGAGTTGACTCGTGACGGAAGCCGTCTGAGTGTACTCGTGTGAGGCCTGCTGCTCTCAGGTCCTTGCTGGGAGCTTCAGCAAGAGCACTCTGGAGCTCGCCGACCAAAGAATTGTGAGCCCCCCACCCCCCCCCCCCCGGCCTCAAGTGAAAGTCCAGATTTCCCCCGTCAGTAACACCTCGGAGTGCCATAGGAGCGAAGAAGCATGCGTTAACGGGATGCTTCAACGGTGCTAGGGATTTATTTCACGAGACACTGTGCACTCACGTTCGTTGTAACAGCTGTCAAAGGGCACTGTATGCCTTCCAAGTCCTCTGTTGCGTTTGAGCCACAGGAAGTGCATGCATTCGTCTCATTAAGCTCCGTGAACGGGCAACGATGATGGCGAAGCGCTGCCCTGTTCGCTCGAAAGCTCTCGTTCGTACGGCCTCCCAACGGCCTCAGGGTACGCAGTTCTAAACAGCCTTACATTCCACGCTGGTGTGCCCCCAATTAGGAATTTGGGCTCTTCTGTGAGACACCCACGTGCGTCCCAAATGAAACCGGGGGGCTCCCCCAGGACGTCTGCGTACGGCAGTCGGTTGCCAGCTGTTTGCTTCCAGCCGGAGAAAGAAAAAGAGGACAGCTTTCCCAGGGACAAGTCTGGACCCTTGGGACCATCCAGAGTCACCAAAGCCTAAACTTTGCACGGCCTGGGGAACGCTCTTCCTCATGTCCGGCAATCCCCACGTCAAAACCTTTCTCAGCAGAGGCAGGCACTCTCTCCCTTGTACTAGATAGCTCGGCAGAGCCTTCCGAGAAACATGCTGCGTCATTCAGCTTGAACGTGGGACGCGGAGGGGAGAGTACGCTTTCCCCCCGTTTGGAGGCGCCTTGCGCTTGGCTTCAAAGCTGCCTGAACAGCACTAGCGGCCCGACGTCTCTGCACGGCAGGATTGTCGTTGTGGGCCGAGGCTGCGTGTTCTCTCAAAGCGAAAACCGTGCTGGCCATCCCTTTCTAGGAACTCCTCCCACGGCACCACATGTTCCGCTCCGGCCGAACGAAAGGTGACCTCAGGCCTCAAGGTAAGTTCCAGTGTTTCACGTCGGGGGAGTTGGGTGTGCAGTGGCTTCCATGAGGCCATACTCCACCACGGAGTGCCTTAACTCTGCGACGCTCCTGGGGGCACACAGGATAGGAGCTCGTTCGCCAAGGTCGCAGGATGACTTCTCTCCGTGCCGCAACGGCGGCTCCCGGCTTCTGAGGAACCTTAGCCTCCACAGGGCCCTGGAGAAAGCTCTTCACGTTCATAGCAAGGGCAACGTACTGCTCTCTGGCTTGCCTGCCTTGAGTGCCCCAGTCGTCAAAGAGCCTCGCGAAGGCCGTGCTGCGCAGACTCCCTGTGCCAGTCGCACGGCCTCCTTGACTGAAAGAGAACTGCAGTGCCAAAAGGCACCGTGCTGACGACTGGCTCCAGGAGGAGACTCGGGCAGCACTCTCACAGAAGCGAAAGCTAGGCCGTGGGCCCAGCCTGAGGACCAGCACGTTTTCCACACTTAACACAGCTAAGGCATGAGCCAGACGACAGCCTTGGTCACTG
>NW_028138494.1:0-29184 GCF_964270905.1 Leucopleurus acutus
GCCAAGTTTACATTCCGTGTAGTAGTGATATCTTATGATGTTTCTTTTTCTGTGTGACTTATTTCACTTACAATCATCGTACCTGAATCCACTCATTATGCTGCTACGGGCCTGATGACATAGATTTCATTGCTGAGTGATATTGCATTGTACGTAAGTACCACAACTTCTTTATCCATTTTTCGCTTTCTGTGATATTGAACTTGTACCGTAAACGAGGTTCTTATAAGCAGAGCCGTCCCAAACTTTGGGGTGACCGTGTCTTTTTGATTTTAATTTCCCTAAGCTATAGGACCATAAGTGGAAGTGCCCTAGGCTCTGTTGCTTTGTTTTTTAGATGTTTCAGGAAACACCATACACTTCTTCAGAGTGGCTGTTGGCAATTTACATCCCGCCCATCAGCATAACAAGGCTCCCAGTTCTCCATGGCCTGTCCTGCCTTTCTGGATTTTACACTTTTTTCAGATGGCCCTTTTGACCGGGGGGCAGTGAGACTTCATTGTAGTTCAGATATCCTTTGCAAGCTTGCTTGGTTGGCCAAAAAGGGCGTATGCGTTTTTTCCTGAATATATTCAGGAAAAAACGCATACGCCCTTTTTGGCCAAGTGCATCATTGTGGACGTTCTGCCTCTTTTCCTATGCTGTACATGCAATTCCCGTCTACCTCCTGAAATCGGTTTCCTGCAATTCTGCCCCGCTTTCAAGTCCTCTTGGCAGCCTTACTTCAATATATTTTTGGACGATAGCTGTCCTTTATAACTCTGCAGGTTTGTGAATTACAGTGCCCCTGAGCTCCTTTCTTCAACTCGCTTTCTTTTGAGCTGGCCGCAACACTGCAGGATTGCTTCAGGCCCTAGTGTGGTTCCGGCACGGCACGCTGAGCCTTTGGTTAATTCCTCTTCCTGGTGGGAAATGAGAATTAAATTTGCCCGTCCAGACACCTCCAGCTAGTCTCTCTTTGGTTCTCCCTATTCCTGTTCATTTTCCACAGAAATTGCAAACTGGGCCAAACAGGAGATTAAAGGCACTGACTCTCCAAGTGGGGAGAGTGTTAGTAAAGCATCTGGAATGTTGCACCCGAGCTCCACGGGACGAAAACTGAGACACATTTGAACACGTTTCCCGATCACACGGTGGATCATACTCTGGGTTCCACATGCATGTTTTAGCTGAAGGAAGAATCCCTTAAACCTGGAGAGTTGAGACCCATGGAATGGGTACCATGCAATATGACTTCAAAGGGTCTGCATTTGCTCACCGAACTTCACCAATCCTATCACTGCTGCGTTTATGCCGCCGTACACACGCTTGATTCTCTTTCGGAGACATATAAATCGGTAGGTTTTAATATTCTTACTAGTCAGGTATATTCTTAGGCGTTTAATATGGGGTGTTGAGTCCACTTCGTTGAGCAAGGAGTAGCTCTTGTCTATTACATATTTGGCTTATGGAACGGTATCTGTGCTAATTTCAATCTCTGGTTTCATGCAGCACCCCAACTCACCTTTCCTCTTAAGCAAGCATAAGTTGGTTTTCTACATTTGAGACCCTGTTCTGTTTTGTAATTCAGTTCCTGTGTAGCCAAGTTTACATTACGTGTAGTAGTGATATCTTATGATGTTTCTTTTTCTGTGTGACTTATTTCACTTACAATCATCGTACCTTAATCCACTCATTATGCTGTTACGGGCCTGATTACATAGATTTCATTGCTGAGTGATATTGCATTGTACGTAAGTACCACAACTTCTTTATCCATTTTTCGCTTTCTGTGATATTGAACTTGTACTGTAAACAAGGTTCTTGTAAACAGAGCCGTCCCTAACTTTGGGGTGGCTGTGTCTTTTTGATTTTAATTTCCCTAAGCTATAGGACCATAAGTGGAAGTGCCCTAGGCTCTGTTGCTTTGTTTTTTAGATGTTTCAGGAAACAGCATACACTTCTCCAGAGTGGCTGTTGGCAATTTACATCCCGCCCATCAGCATAACAAGGCTCCCAATTCTCCATGTCCTGTGTTGCCTTTCTGGATTTTACACTTTTTTCAGATGGCCCTTTTGACCGGGGGGCAGTGAGACCTCATTGTAGTGCAGATTTCCTTTGCAAGCTTGCTTGGTTGGCCAAAAAGGGCGTATGCGTTTTTTCCTGAATATATTCAGGAAAAAACGCATACGCCCTTTTTGGCCAAGTGCATCATTGTGGACGTTCTGCCTCTTTTCCTATGCTTTACATGCAATTCCCGTCTACCTCCTGAAATCGGTTTCCTGCAATTCTGCCCCGCTTTCAAGTCCTCTTGGCAGCCTTACTTCAATATATTTTTGGACGATAGCTGTCATTTATAACTCTGCAGGTTTGTGAATTACAGTGCCCCTTAGCTCCTTTCTTCAACTCGCTTTCTTGTGAGCTGGCCGCAACACCGCAGGATTGCTTCAGGCCCTAGTGTGGTTCCGGCACGGCATGCTGAACCTTTGATTAATTCCTCTTCCTGGTGGGAAATGAAAGTTAAATTTGCCCGTCCAGACACCTCCAGCTAGTCTCTCATTGGTTCTCCCTATTCCTGTACATTTTCCGCAGAAATTGCAAACTGGGCCAAACAGGAGTTTAAAGGCACTGACTCTCCAAGTGGGGAGAGTGTTAGTAAAGCGTCTTGAATGTTGCACCCTAGTACCAGGGGACGAAAACTGAGACACATTGGAACACGTTTCCCGATCACACGGTGGATCATACTCTGGGTTCCACATGCATGTTTTAGCTGAAGGAAGAATCCCTTAAACCTGGAGAGTTGAGACCCATGGAATGGGTACCATGCAATATGACTTCAAAGGGTCTGCATTTGCTCACCGAACCTCACCAATCCTATCACTGCTGCGTTTATGCCGCCGTACACACGCTTGATTCTCTTTCGGAGACATATAAATCCACAGGTTTTAAGATTCTTACTAGTCAGGTGTATTCTTAGGCGTTTAATATGGGGTGTTGAGTACACTTCGTTTAGCAAGGAGTAGCTCTTGTCTATTACATTTTTGGCTTATGGCACGGTATCTGTGCTAATTTCAATCTCTGGTTTCATGCAGCACCCCAACTCACCTTTCCCCTTAAGCAAGCATAAGTTGGTTTTCTACATTTGAGACCCTGTTCTGTTTTGTAATTCAGTTCCTGTGTAGCCAAGTTTACATTCCGTGTAGTAGTGATATCTTATGATGTTTCTTTTTCTGTGTGACTTATTTCACTTAGAATCATCGTACCTGAATCCACTCATTATGCTGCGACAGGCCTGATGACATAGATTTCATTGCTGAGTGATATTGCATTGTACGTAAGTACCACAACTTCTTTATCCATTTTTCGCTTTCTGTGATATTGAACTTGTACCGTAAACGAGGTTCTTGTAAACAGAGCCGTCCCAAACTTTGGGGTGGCTGTGTCTTTTTGATTTTAATTTCCCTAAGCTATAGGACCATAAGTGGAAGTGCCCTAGGCTCTGTTGCTTTGTTTTTTAGATGTTTCAGGAAACACCATACACTTCTCCAGAGTGGCTGTTGGCAATTTACATCCCACCCATCAGCATAACAAAGCTCCCAGTTCTCCATGGCCTGTCCTGCCTTTCTGGATTTTACACTTTTTTCAGATGGCCCTTTTGACCGGGGGGCAGTGAGACTTCATTGTAGTGCAGATTTCCTTTGCAAGCTTGCTTGGTTGGCCAAAAAGGGCGTATGCGTTTTTTCCTGAATATATTCAGGAAAAAACGCATACGCCCTTTTTGGCCAAGTGCATCATTGTGGACGTTCTGCCTCTTTTCCTATGCTTTACATGCAATTCCCGTCTACCTCCTGAAATCGGTTTCCTGCAATTCTGCCCCGCTTTCAAGTCCTCTTGGCAGCCTTACTTCAATATATTTTTGGACGATAGCTGTCATTTATAACTCTGCAGGTTTGTGAATTACAGTGCCCCTGAGCTCCTTTCTTCAACTCGCTTTCTTGTGAGCTGGCCGCAACACCGCAGGATTGCTTCAGGCCCTAGTGTGGTTCCGGCACGGCACACTGAGCCTTTGGTTAATTCCTCTTCCTGGTGGGAAATGAGAGTTAAATTTGCCCGTCCAGACACCCCCAGCTAGTCTCTCATTGGTTCTCCCTATTCCTGTACATTTTCCGCAGAAATTGCAAACTGGGCCAAACAGGAGGTTAAAGGCACTGACTCTCCAAGTGGGGAGAGTGTTAGTAAAGCGTCTGGAGTTTGCACCCGAGTACCAGGGGACGAAAACTGAGACACATTTGAACACGTTTCCCGATCACACGGTGGATCATACTCTGGGTTCCACATGCATGTTTTAGCTGAAGGAAGAATCCCTTAAACCTGGAGAGTTGAGACCCATGGAATGGGTACCATGCAATATGACTTCAAAGGGTCTGCATTTGCTCACCGAACCTCACCAATCCTATCACTGCTGCGTTTATGCTGCTGTACACACGCTTGATTGTCTTTCGGAGACATATAAATCCGTAGGTTTTTAGATTATTTCTAGTCAGGTATATTCTTAGGCGTTTAATATCGGGTGTTGAGTCCACTTCGTTGAGCAAGGAGTAGCTCTTGTCTATTACATATTTGGCTTATGGAACGGTATCTGTGCTAATTTCAATCTCTGGTTTCATGCAGCACCCCAACTCACCTTTCCCCTTAAGCTAGCGTAAGTTGGTTTTCTACATTTGAGACCCTGTTCTGTTTTGTAATTCAGTTCCTGTGTAGCCAAGTTTACATTCCGTGTAGTAGTGATATCTTATGATGTTTCTTTTTCTGTGTGACTTATTTCACTTACAATCATCGTACCTGAATCCACTCATTATGCTGCTACGGGCCTGATGACATAGATTTCATTGCTGAGTGATATTGCATTGTACGTAAGTACCACAACTTCTTTATCCATTTTTCGCTTTCTGTGATATTGAACTTGTACCGTAAACGAGGTTCTTATAAGCAGAGCCGTCCCAAACTTTGGGGTGACCGTGTCTTTTTGATTTTAATTTCCCTAAGCTATAGGACCATAAGTGGAAGTGCCCTAGGCTCTGTTGCTTTGTTTTTTAGATGTTTCAGGAAACACCATACACTTCTCCAGAGTGGCTGTTGGCAATTTACATCCCGCCCATCAGCATAACAAGGTTCCCAGTTCTCCATGGCCTGTCCTGCCTTTCTGGATTTTACACTTTTTTCAGATAGCCCTTTTGACCAGGGGGGGCAGTGAGACTTCATTGTAGTGCAGATTTCCTTTGCAAACTTGCTTGGTTGGCCAAAACGGGCGTATGCGTTTTTTCCTGTATATATTCAGGAAAAAACGCATACGCCCTTTTTGGCCAAGTGCATCATTGTGGACGTTCTGCCTCTTTTCCTATGCTTTACATGCAATTCCTGTCTACCTCCTGAAATCGGTTTCCTGCAATCCTGCCCTGCTTTCAAGTCCTCTTGGCAGCCTTACTTCAATATATTTTTGGACGATAGCTGTCATTTATAACTCTGCAGGTTTGTGAATTACAGTGCCCCTGAGCTCCTTTCTTCAACTCGCTTTCTTGTGAGCTGGCCGCAACACCGCAGGATTGCTTCAGGCCCTAGTGTGGTTCCGGCACGGCATGCTGAGCCTTTGGTTAATTCCTCTTTCTGGTGGGAAATGAGAGTTAAATTTGCCCGTCCAGACACCTCCAGCTAGTTTCTCATTGGTTCTCCCTATTCCTGTACATTTTCAGCAGAAATTGCAAACTGGGCCAAACAGGAGTTTAAAGACACTGACTCTCCAAGTGGGGAGAGTGTTAGTAAAGCGTCTTGAATGTTGCACCCGAGTACCAGGGGACGAAAACTGAGACACATTTGAACACGTTTCCTGATCACACGGTGGATCATACTCTGTGTTCCACATGCATGTTTCAGCTGAAGGAAGAATCCCTTAAACCTGGAGAGTTGAGACCCATGGAATGGGTACCATGCAGTATGACTTCAAAGGGTCTGCATTTGCTCACCGAACCTCACAAATCCTATCACTGCTGCGTTTATGCCGCTGTACACACGCTTGATTCTCTTTCGGAGACATATCAATGCGTAGGTTTTAAGATTATTTCTACTCAGGTATATTCTTAGGCGTTTAATATGGGGTGTTGAGTCCACTGCGTTGAGCAAGGAGTAGCTCTTGTCTATTACATATTTGGCTTATGGAACGGTATCTGTGCTAATTTCAATCTCTGGTTTTATGCAGCACCCCAACTCACCTTTCCCCTTAAGCAAGCATAAGTTGGTTTTCTACATTTGACACCCTGTTCTGTTTTGTAATTCAGTTCCTGTGTAGCCAAGTTTACATTCCGTGTAGTAGTGATATCTTATGATGTTTCTTTTTCTGTGTGACTTATTTCACTTAGAATCATCGTACCTGCATCCCCTCATTATGCTGCTACGGGCCTGATGACATAGATTTCATTGCTGAGTGATATTGCATTGTACGTAAGTACCACAACTTCTTTATCCATTTTTCGCTTTCTGTGATATTGAACTTGTACCGTAAACGAGGTTCTTGTAAACAGAGCCGTCCCAAACTTTGGGGTGGCTGTGTCTTTTTGATTTTCATTTGCCTAAGCTATAGGACCATAAGTGGAAGTGCCCTAGGCTCTGTTGCTTTGTTTTTTAGATGTTTCAGGAAACACCATACACTTCTCCAGAGTGGCTGTTGGCAATTTACATCCCGCCCACCAGCATAACAAGGCTCCCAGTTCTCCATGGCCTGTCCTGCCTTTCTGGATTTTACACTTTTTTCAGATGGCCCTTTTGACCGGGGGGCAGTGAGACTTCATTGTAGTGCAGATTTCCTTTGCAAGCTTGCTTGGTTGGCCAAAAAGGGCGTATGCGTTTTTTCCTGAATATATTCAGGAAAAAACGCATACGCCCTTTTTGGCCAAGTGCATCATTGTGGACGTTCTGCCTCTTTTCCTATGCTTTACATGCAATTCCTGTCTACCTTCTGAAATCGGTTTCCTGCAATTCTGCCCCGCTTTCAAGTCCTCTTGGCAGCCTTCCTTCAATATATTTTTGGAAGATAGCTGTCATTTATAACTCTGCAGGATTGTGAATTACAGTGCCCCTGAGCTACTTTCTTCAACTCGCTTTCTTGTGAGCTGTCCGCAACACCGCAGGATTGCTTCAGGCCCTAGTTTGGTTCCGGCATTGCATGCTGAGCCTTTGGTTAATTCCTCTTCCTGGTTGGAAATGAGAGTTAAATTTGCCCGTCCTCACAGCTCCAGCTAGTCTCTCATTGGTTCTCCCTATACCTGTTCATCCTACGCAGAAATTGCAAACTGGGCCAAACAGGAGGTTAAAGGCACTGACTCTCCAAGTGGGGAGAGTGTTAGTAAAGCGTCTTGAATGTTGCACCCGAGTACCAGGGGACGAAAACTGAGACACATTTGAACACGTTTCCTGATCACACGGTGGATCATACTCTGTGTTCCACATGCATGTTTCAGCTGAAGGAAGAATCCCTTAAACCTGGAGAGTTGAGACCCATGGAATGGGTACCATGCAGTATGACTTCAAAGGGTCTACATTTGCTCACCGAACCTCACCAATCCTATCACTGCTGCGTTTATGCCGCCGTTCACACGCTTGATTCTCTTTCGGAGACATATAAATCCATAGGTTTTAAGATTATTTCTAGTCAGGTATATTCTTAGGCGTTTAATATGGGGTGTTGAGTCCACTGCGTTGAGCAAGGAGTAGCTCTTGTCTATTACATACTTGGCTTATGGAACGGTATCTGTGCTAATTTCAATCTCTGGTTTCATGCAGCACCCCAACTCACCTTTCCCCTTAAGCAAGCATAAGTTGGTTTTCTACATTTGAGACCCTGTTCTGTTTTGTAATTCAGTTCCTGTGTAGCCAAGTTTACATTCCGTGTAGTAGTGATACCTTATGATGTTTCTTTTTCTGTGTGACTTATTTCACTTAGAATCATCGTACCTGCATCCACTCATTATGCTGCTACGGGCCTGATGACATAGATTTCATTGCTGAGTGATATTGCATTGTACGTAAGTACCACAACTTCTTTATCCATTTTTCGCTTTCTGTGATATTGAACTTGTACCGTAAACGAGGTTCTTGTCAACAGAGCCGGCCCAAACTTTTGGGTGGCTGTGTCTTTCTGATTTTAATTTCCCTAAGCTATAGGACCATAAGTGGAAGTGCCCTAGGCTCTGTTGCTTTGTTTTTTAGATGTTTCAGGAAACACCATACACTTCTCCAGAGTGGCTGTTGGCAGTTTACATCCCGCCCACCAGCATAACAAGGCTCCCAGTTCTCCATGGCCTGTCCTGCCTTTCTGGATTTTACACTTTTTTCAGATGGCCCTTTTGACCGTGGGGCAGTGAGACTTCATTGTAGTGCAGATTTCCTTTGCAAGCTTGCTTGGTTGGCCAAAAAGGGCGTATGCGTTTTTTCCTGAATATATTCAGGAAAAAACGCATACGCCCTTTTTGGCCAAGTGCATCATTGTGGACGTTCTGCCTCTTTTCCTATGCTTTACATGCAATTCCCGTCTACCTCCTGAAATCGGTTTCCTGCAATTCTGCCCCGCTTTCAAGTCCTCTTGGCAGCCTTACTTCAATATATTTTTGGACGATAGCTGTCATTTATAACTCTGCAGGTTTGTGAATTACAGTGCCCCTGAGCTCCTTTCTTCAACTCGCTTTCTTGTGAGCTGGCCGCAACACCGCAGGATTGCTTCAGGCCCTAGTGTGATTCCGGCACGGCATGCTGAGCCTTTGGTTAATTCCTCTTTCTGGTGGGAAATGAGAGTTTAATTTGCCCGTCCAGACACCTCCAGCTAGTTTCTCATTGGTTCTCCCTATTGCTGTACATTTTCCACAGAAAGTACAAACTGGGCCATACAGGAGGTTAAAGGCACTGACTCTCCAAGTGGGGAGAGTGTTAGTAAAGCGTCTGGAGTGTTGCACCCGAGTACCAGGGAACGAAAACTGAGACACATTTGAACACGTTTCCTGATCACACGGTGGATCATACTCTGTGTTCCACATGCATGTTTTAGCTGAAGGAAGAATCCCTTAAACTTGGAGAGTTGAGACCCATGGAATGGGTACCATGCAGTATGACTTCAAAGGGTCTGCATTTGCTCACTGAACCTCACCAATCCTATCACTGCTGCGTTTATGCCGTTGTACACACGCTTGATTCTCTTTCGGAGACATATAAATCCGTAGTTTATAAGATTATTTCTAGTCCGGGGTATTTTTAAGCGTTTAATATGGGGTGTTGAGTCCACTTCGTTGAGCAAGGAGTAGCTCTTGTCTATTACATATTTGGCTTATGGAACGGTATCTGTGCTAATTTCAATCTCTGGTTTTATGCAGCACCCCAACTCACCTTTCCCCTTAAGCAAGCATAAGTTGGTTTTCTACATTTGAGACCCTGTTCTGTTTTGTAATTCAGTTCCTGTGTAGCCAAGTTTACATTCCGTGTAGTAGTGATATCTTATGATGTTTCTTTTTCTGTGTGACTTATTTCACTTAGACTCATCATACCTGCATCCACTCATTATGCTGCTACGGGCCTGATGACATAGATTTCATTGCTGAGTGATATTGCATTGTACGTAAGTACCACAACTTCTTTATCCATTTTTTGCTTTCTGTGATATTGAACTTGTACTGTAAACGAGGTTCTGTAAACAGAGCCGTCCCAAACTTTGGGGTGACCGTGTCTTTTTGATTTTAATTTCCCTAAGCTATAGGACCATAAGTGGAAGTGCCCTAGGCTCTGTTGCTTTGTTTTTTAGATGTTTCAGGAAACACCATACACTTCTCCAGAGTGGCTGTTGGCAATTTACATCCCGCCTACCAGCATAACAAGGCTCCCAGTTCTCCATGGCCTGTCCTGCCTTTCTGTATTTTACACTTTTTTCAGATGGCCCTTTTGACCGGGAGGCAGTGAGACTTCATTGTAGTGCAGATATCCTTTGCAAGCTTGCTTGGTTGGCCAAAAAGAGCGTATGCGTTTTTTCCTGAATATATTCAGGAAAAAACGCATACGCCCTTTTTGGCCAAGTGCATCATTGTGGACGTTCTGCCTCTTTTCCTATGCTTTACATGCAATTCCCGTCTACCTCCTGAAATCGGTTTCCTGCAATTCTGCCCCGCTTTCAAGTCCTCTTGGCAGCCTTACTTCAATATATTTTTGGACGATAGCTGTCATTTATAACTCTGCAGGTTTGTGAATTACAGTGCCCCTGAGCTCCTTTCTTCAACTCGCTTTCTTGTGAGCTGGCCGCAACACCGCAGGATTGCTTCAGGCCCTAGTGTGGTTCCGGCACGGCACGCTGAGCCTTTGGTTAAGTCCTCTTCCTGGTGGGAAATGAGAGTTAAATTTGCCCGTCCAGACATCTCCAGCTAGTCTCTCTTTCGTTCTCCCTATTCCTGTTCATTTTCCATAGAAACTGCAAACTGGGCCAAACAGGAGGTTAAAGGCACTGACTCTCCAAGTGGGGAGAGTGTTAGTAAAGCATCTGGAATGTTGCACTCGAGTACCAGGGGACGAAAACGAGACACATTTGAACACGTTTCCCGATCACACGGTGGATCATACTCTGGGTTCCACATGCATGTTTTAGCTGAAGGAAGAATCCCTTAAACCTGGAGAGTTGAGACCCATGGAATGGGTACCATGCAATATGACTTCAAAGGGTCTGCATTTGCTCACCGAACCTCACAAATCCTATCACCGCTGCGTTTATGTCGCTGTACACACGCTTGATTCTCTTTCGGAGACATATAAATCGGTAGGTTTTTAGATTATTTCTAGTCAGGTATATTGTTAGGCGTTTAATATGGGGTGTTGAGTACACTTCGTTGAGCAAGGAGTAGCTCTTGTCTATTACATATTTGGCTTATGGAACGGTATCTGTGCTAATTTCAATCTGTGGTTTCATGCAGCACCCAAACTCACCTTTCCCCTTAAGCAAGCATAAGTTGGTTTTCTACATTTGAGACCCTGTTCTGTTTTGTAATTCAGATCCTGTGTAGCCAAGTTTACATTCCGTGTAGTAGTGATATCTTATGATGTTTCTTTTTCTGTGTGACTTATTTCACTTAGAATCATCGTACCTGAATCCACTCATTATGCTGCTACGGGCCTGATGACATAGATTTCATTGCTGAGTGATATTGCATTGTACGTAAGTACCACAACTTCTTTATCCATTTTTCGCTTTTGTGATATTGAACTTGTACCGTAAACAAGATTCTTGTAAACAGAGCCGTCCCAAACTTTGGGGTGGCTGTGTCTCTTTCATTTTAATTGCCCTAAGCTATAGGACCATAAGTGGAAGTGCCCTAGGCTCTGTTGCTTAGTTTTTTAGATGTTACAGGAAACACCATACACTTCTCCAGAGTGGCTGTTGGCAATTTACATCCCGCCCATTAGCATAAGAAGGCTCCCAGTTCTTCATGGCCTCTCCTGCCTTTCTGGATTTTACACTTTTTTCATATGGCCCTTTTGACCGGGGGGCAGCGAGACTTCATTGTAGTGCAGATTTCCTTTGCAAGCTTGCTTGGTTGGCCAAAAAGGGCGTATGCGTTTTTTCCTGAATATATTCAGGAAAAAACGCATACGCCCTTTTTGGCCAAGTTCATCATTGTGGACGTTCTGCCTCTTTTCCTATGCTTTACATGCAATTCCCGTCTACCTCCTGAAATCGGTTTCCTGCAATTCTGCCCCACTTTCAAGTCCTCTTGGCAGCCTTACTTCAATATATTTTTGGACGATAGCTGTCATTTATAACTCTGCAGGTTTGTGAATTACAGTGCCCCTGAGCTCCTTTCTTCAACTCGCTTTCTTGTGAGCTGGCCGCAACACCGCAGGATTGCTTCAGGCCCTAGTGTGGTTCCGGCACGGCATGCTGAGCCTTTGGTTAATTCCTCTTTCTGGTGGGAAATGAGAGTTAAATTTGCCCGTCCAGACACCTCCAGCTAGTTTATCATTGGTTCTCCCTATTCCTGTACATTTTCCGCAGAAATTGCAAACTGGGCCATACAGGAGTTTAAAGGCACTGACTCTCCAAGTGGGGAGAGTGTTAGTAAAGCGTCTGGAGTGTTGCACCCGAGTATCAGGGGACGAAAACTGAGACACATTTGAACACGTTTCCCAATCACACGGTGGATCATAATCTGTGTTCCACATGCATGTTTTAGCTGAAGGAAGAATCCCTTAAACCTGGAGAGTTGATACCCATGGAATGGGTACCATGCAGTATGACTTCAAAGGGTCTGCATTTGCTCACCGAACCTCACCAATCCTATCACTGCTGCGTTTATGCCGCTGTACACACGCTTGATTCTCTTTCGGAGACATATAAATCCATAGGTTTTAAGATTCTTACTAGTCAGTTATATTCTTAGGCGTTTAATATGGGGTGTTGAGTCCACTGCGTTGAGCAAGGAGTAGCTCTTGTCTATTACATATTTGGCTTATGGAACGGTATCTGTGCTAATTTCAATCTCTGGTTTCATGCAGCACCCCAACTCACCTTTCCTCTTAAGCAAGCATAAGTTGGTTTTCTACATTTGAGACCCTGTTCTGTTTTGTAATTCAGTTCCTGTGTAGCCAAGTTTACCTTCCGTGTAGTAGTGATATCTTATGGTGTTTCTTTTTCTGTGTGACTTATTTCACTTAGAATCATCGTATCTGAATCCACTCATTATGCTGCTACGGGCCTGATGACATAGATCTCATTGCTGAGTGATATTGCATTGTACGTAAGTACCACAACTTCTTTATCCATTTTTCGCTTTCTCTGATATTGAACTTGTACCGTAAACGAGGTTCTTGTAAACAGAGCCGTCCCAAACTTTGGGGTGGCTGTGTCTTTTTGATTTTAATTTCCATAAGCTATAGGACCATAAGTGGAAGTGCCCTAGGCTCTGTTGCTTTGTTTTTTAGATGTTTCAGGAAACACCATACACTTCTCCAGAGTGGCTGCTGGCAATTTACATCCCGCCCATCAGCATAACAAGGCTCCCAGTTCTCCATGGCCTGTCCTGCCTTTCTGGATTTTACACTTTTTTCAGATGACCCTTTGACCGGGGTGAAGTGAGACTTCATTGTAGTGCAGATTTCCTTTGAGAGCTTGCTTGGTTGGCCAAAAAGGCCGTATGCGTTTCTTCCTGAATATATTCAGGAAAAAACGCATACGCCCTTTTTGGCCAAGTGCATCATTGTCGACGTTCTGAGTGTTTTCATATGTTTTCAGTACAATTCCTGTCTACCTCCTGAAATCGGTTTCCTGCAGTTCTGCCTTGCTCTCAGTGCCTCTTCATAGCCTTACCTCAATATACTTTTGGAGAATAGTTGGCCTTTATAACTCTGCAGGTTTTTGAATTGCAGTGGCCCTTAGCTTCATTTTTCAGCTCTTATTTTTGTGATCTTGCCTCATATCCACAGGATTTCTTCAGGCCCTATTCTTCTTCTGGGGCGCCTTGCTCTGCCTTTGGTTAATTCTTCTTCCTGATGTGAAATTAGAGTGACATGTGCCCATTGAAACCGCTACAGCTATTTTCTCACTGGTTCCCCCTATTCCCATTCATCCTCCGCACTAACTGCAGACTGTGCGATACCGGAACTTAAAGGCATTGACTCTCCATGTGGAGATGTTGTTAGTAAAGTGGCTGGAATGTTGATCCGGAGCCCCAGGAGAGGAAAATGAGGTGCATTTTAGAAACCTTTCCCGATCATATGGTATACCATCCGCTGGATTTCCCATGCATGGTTTAGCTGTAGGAAGATTCCCTTCAACTTGGAGTGTTGGGACCCTTGGAATAAGTAGCATGAAGTATTGCATTAAACTTTCGGCAGTTGCTCACCAAAGCTCTCCAATCCTTTCAGCCCCAAGTGTCCAGCCTTATGTCTTATCCAGCTGTGGGTTTATATGTGGTCATTCCAGGTTGCATCACAGCCCCTGAGCGAATTTTGTAAGAATTTTTCTCTCTTTCATTGTTTCTGCGTTTTGGTTTTAAAATTTATTTCTATAATGGGGTTTAGCTCATTTTCACTGCTGTGTTTGTGCCGCTCTGCGCACACTTGATTCCCTTATGGAGATATATCAATACATGGGTTTTAAGATTCTTATTACTCAGATATATTTCTCTGCGGTGTATAGGGTGTGTTGAGGCCAGTTCATTGAGCGAGGTGTAGATCTTGTCTGATACCTATTTGGTTTATTGAACGGTATCTGTGCTAATTTCAAACTCTGGTTTTATGCATCACCCCACCTCTCCTTTCCCCTTAAGCTGACATAAGTGTGTTTTCTAAATGTGAGACACTGTTCTGTTTTGTAATTCATTTTTTGTGCAGCCATATTTATCCTCCCTCTATAAGTGATATCTTATGATATGTTTCTTTTTCTGTTTGACTTATTTCAAGTAGTATTATCGGACCTCAATCCACTCTTTATCCTTCTACTAGCCTTATTACATTGATTTCATGGTGAAGAGATATTCCATTGTACATAAGTACCACATTTTCTTTATCTATTGTTCTCTTTCCTGGGATATTTAAGGTGTACTGAAGTTGAGGTTCTTGTAAACAGAGTAGCCCTAAACTGTGGTGTGCTTGTGTCTTGTTGATTTTTAGACTTCCCTAGATATACTCCCGTGATTGGAAGTGCCCTATGCTCTGTCGCTCTGTTTTTTAGATGATTTAGGAACCACCATACACTTCTCCAGAGTGGCTCTCGGCAGTTCACACACTGTCCATCAGCGTATAAAGGCTCCCTGTTCTCCATGGCCTGTCCTGCATTTCTGGTGTTTACAATTTTTTCGGATGGCCCTTTTGACCGGTGGGAAATGAGACTTCTTTGTTGTGCACATTTGCATTGCTTGCTTGCTTGGTTGCCCATAAAGTGCATATGCGTTTTTTCCTGGATATATTCAGGAACTAACGCATACTCCCTTTTGGGCCAACTGCATCATTGTCGAAATTCTGCCGCTTTTCATGTGCTTTAAAGGCGAGTCCAATCTATCTCTTGAAATCTGTTTCTTGCAATTCTGTCTTGCATTCAGATCCTCTTCTTTGCCTTACCTCAACATATTTTTGGACGTTAGTTTTCATTTATAACTCTGCAGGTTTGTGAATTGCAGTGACCCTGAGCTCCATTTTTTAAGTTGCTCTTTTGTGAGCTGGCCTCAAAACCGCAGGATTGCTTCAGGCCCTATTTTGGCTCCGGCGAGGCGGGCTGAGCCTTTTTTTAATTCTTATTCTTAATGGGAAATTAGAGTGACATGTGCCCGTCCAAACCCCTACAACTATTCTCTCATTGTTTCCCCCTCTTCCCGTTCATCCTCCTCACAATTTGCAAAATGTGTGAAACAGAAGTTTAAATGTGCTGATTCTCTAAGTGGGGAGATTCTAAGTAACGTGGCTGGAATGATGAACAGGAGCACCAGGAGAGGATAAATGAGGTGCATTTTAGACACATCTCCCGATCACATGGTGTACAGTCCTCTGGGTTTTCCATGCATGTTTTAGCTGTAGGAAGATTCCTTGAACCTGCAGATTTGGGACCCATTGAATGGGTACCAGGTAGTATTACTTTAAAGGGTGTGCATTTCCTCACCCAACCTCACATTTCTCTTAGCGCGAACAGTTTCCAGCCTTATGTCTCATCCTGCTGTGGGTCTAGATGTGTTCAATCCATGTTGCATCACCGTCCCTGAGGAAAAGTTGTAAGAGGTTTTCTCTGTCTCTCTGTCGTTTATTTTTTTCAATTTATTACTATATTGGTTACAGCTGATTTTCAAAGCTCTGTTTCTTGCTGCTGTACATCCACTTGATTCACGTACAGAGAGACATCAATAAATTCTTTTTCAGATTCTTACCAGTCATAGATATTCTTTTCCGGTGACTTGAGTGTGCTGAGTGCAGTTCTTTTAGCTACCGTGTAGGCCTTGTTGATTATCAGTTTGGTATTTGGAATGGTATCTTTGCTAATTTCAACCTCCTGGATGATGCCTCACCCCTCCCCACCTTTCCCGTTTAGCAGCCTTACGCGTGTTTTCTACATATTTGACTATGTTTTTGTTTTGTAATTTATTTCATGTGTAGCCATTTTGGATTCCACCTTTAAGTGATATCTTATGATATGTGTCTTTTTCTTTTTGAATTATGTCACTTAGAATGATCATACGTAACTCCTCCGGAGTTGTTACAACTGGCCATATTTCATTGATTTCCAGGCTGAGTAATATTCCACTCTACATAAGTACCACATCTCTATCCATTTTTTCCCTCCAGAGACATTTAAGTTATATCCTAGTCGAGGATCTTTTAAACAGAGAGGCAGTAAACATTGGGGTGCCTGTGTCCTCTCGATTTTTGTTTTTCCCAAGATATACGCCCATGAGTGCAAGTGCCCTATGCTCTGTAGCTCATTTTTTAGATGCTTTAGTAAACACAATACACTTCTCCAGAATGGCCGTTGGCAATATACATTTCCACTATAAGCCTCACAGGGCTCCCTCTTCTCCTTGCCCTGTCCTGCATTTCTGGCGTTTACACTTTATGAGGATGGCTCTTCTGACTGATGCGAAGTGATATCTTTTGTAGTATTGATTTCCAGTGCCCACCTGTTTGGTTGGCTAAAAAAGTGTATGCCCTTTTCTTGAATATATACAGAAAAAAACGCATACAGCCTTTTTGGCCAACTGCAATGTCGGAAATGTTCAGCCCCTTTTCTTGTGCTTAATGGCGAATCCTTTCTACCTCCTCAAATCCCTTTCCTGCCATTCTCCCTTGCTTGCCAATCCTTTTCTTTGACTTTCCTCAAGACATTTTTCAGTGATAGATATTTTCAACTCTGCAGTTTCGTGAATTTTACTGCCCCTGAGTTCCATTGTTCAACTTGTGTTTATGGGAACTGGCCACAAAGCAGTGGGATTTCCTCAAGCCCTATACTGTTTCCATGGGCAACCCTAGCCTTTGGTCAATTCATCTTCCTGATTGGAAATTAGAGTGACATGTGCCTGTCTGAACACCTAGGACTTGTCTCTCATTGTTCCTCATCCTTCCGCTTCATCCTCTGGACAAATTCCAAACTGTACGCAACAGGATGTTGACAGTGTTGACATCTCCAAGTGGGGAGACTGTTAGTAAAGACGCTGGAGGGGTGAACCCGAGCACCAGGAGATGAGGAGATGAGATGCCTTTTCCAAACTCTTCCCGATCAGACGGTATACCATCCTCTGGGTGTGACAGACATGTTTTAGCAGTAGGAAGAGTCCCATTCATGTAAGGAGAACACCAGGGCTTTTTCAAAATCAGCGTCTCCCCGAAACCCAAACTGGGGAGTTTTTTAAGCTACGGCTACACATATGTTCATTAAGGGCCTTGGGAAGTAGGCAGAGTCCAAACTTTAGATGACTGAAGTCTTCAGGGTCAGAAGCACTCACCACCGGCTTCCCTTAGGTTACACTTTAACTGTCATTGATAGATGATGTCAATAAAAATATCTGTTCTTTTTCCGATTATTTCCCCTTATAGGTTATTGCACAATATTGAGTGTAGTTCCCTGTGCTATACAGTAGTTCCTTGTTGATGATCTATTTTATACATAGCAGTGTGTATGTGTTAATTCCAAACTGTTAATTTATCCCTCCTCCCACCTTTCCCCTTTGGTAATAATAAATTATAAGATTTTATACTTCTCAGAAATGGGGGAGCTGAAAGAGAGGTATCATTTTCAATGGAAAAGCATTTAAAACAAGATTGAAGCTTTAACCAAGATTATTAGATGTACATCCTTGGAAAGAAATCACTTCATTTCTCTAATATTGACCTGACAAATAAGACAAACCTTTTCACTGAACTTGCTTATAATAAAGTGATGGAAATATCAAATGGAAGTGTTAGAAACATCTTATTTTACCCGAGCCTTATAAACTGTTCTATGTTAACTACAGTTTGGCTCACACATCTGTTCATTGAAGTTACAATAGTCTCAATTTCTGTTACTGATCCTCCAGAGTGGACCCCAACAAGGGTCCCCCTGCCCAGTGTCATTGGGGCCAGCAGATCGAGACTGAGTTTGGTTCCCAAGCAAAGGAAACTTTATATTTTCATCAGAGAATGGAGAGGTGAGAGCATGCACTACCCCGTGGGCTGTGGGCTGGGCTGCTGTGTAGAGATCCTGTCAGAGTCAGTGAGAGGGAGGGGGCGGAGCTCTCAAGGGCCGGGTTGGCTGCAGCTCAGGCTCTATATCTCGGAGTCTGCACTGGGCCCCAGGAGCTGAGGTGTCGACCCAGCCATTCTGCACCAGGAAATCTGGTCTGAAGTGCCGGGTGTGGAACCTCTGCATGCGGGACCCTAGGAGCACGTGAAATTAGACAAAGCACAAAGGATAAAAAAGGTCAGACTTGACTTTATTGCCCACATTCTATTTTTATCTCCCAGGGATTTTTAATGGGCTTTGCTGGGGACAAACCCCTCCTCTGCCTTTTGTCCCGTTCCTCATTCTTGGAGTGCTGAGGGTGCAGACCCTTCTTCTGTAACTGCTGAGTGCTGAGTTGGGAGCCCTCATACCAGGGGACGAGGGTCAGAACTTCTCCCCAGCAGCCTCCAGGTGACGTTGATTGGCCCCAGGACCCCTGCCTCCCTGCTCGTCCGCCTGAGCACCAGCATTGGAAGTGTTATAGATTCTAATGACCTTTAAGGGTCCAGGAAAGAGATGTGCAGAGACGCTGTGGGGGCCGGTTTCACCCCGCCCCACATTTGTTCGGCCACCTTAGGCTGACCGTTTCTGCCAGCCTAGATGCTCTGACCAGTAGTCTGCTCTTTCTTCAATTAGGCCCCTGAATTAACGTAAAAACAGCACCAGGTGTCAGAGCCCTGCCCGCTCAACTCCCAGACAGTCCAGGGTCAGTGGTGATCAAGGACCATGATGGCCACTGAGTCAACAGCCTTTTGAAGTAAACAGGAGTCCAGCCGGTCTTATTGGCCACCATCATCACGGTGTCTGTAGGCTTTTCTATGGTGACAGTGTGATATACGGTTCCCCCGCCAAGATTATTAGCTCCCCTCCGGGTGCAGGAAGTCCTGCAAGCAGTAGTCTACTCCTTCGGGACACACTATTGTTGTTTTATGAGAGAAACTCCAGGTCAAGTGATGTTCACACGAGTCGTCATGGTGCCCTGTTGCCCCCGGTTATCTCTCTGGATGTTGGAGTTGGAGGGCCTCCTCACTCGAGGTCGGTGTGCCCACGGAGCGAACCCTGCAACTTCAGGGCATGGTTGGTGATTAGGATCACCACGTGGGGTCCTTTTCCCTTAGGAGGGAGGTGGCCTTTTGGGCTGCTGATTTCCAGGTTTTTAGATACCGCCAGTATCTTGGCCAGATGTGGCAGTGGGCCAAGCCCCTTGGTGACTGTAGTTTATCCTACCTGGATGGCATTCTTGCGTTGTTCCATTTCAAGTGGTCCCAGTTTTTGCACTAATTCTCCAATGGCGATTCACCTTTCACCGGGAATGGAAAGGTCAAAGGGTTTAGCTCAATTAGGGAGTTCCAGGGCAAGGGTCTGAATTGACTGCTCTTTCCATTCTTGAAAGGCCACTTCTGGATTCTGTTCAAAAGGATCATCATCTTTTCCTTTCAGTGTTTCATATAGAGGCCCAGCTAGTAGACTGTAGTTAGGGATCCAGAAGCAGCAAACCCTGGCCTCCCCAGGAACCCCTAAGCTGTCTTCTAGTTTTAGAAAGGGGTAAGGCTGCAAATGGTTTCTTCCCTTTCCTGGGATGGGCTTCTCTGACCTTGTGTGAGAATGAAGCCCAGGCAGGTCACTGCAGTCTGTGATATTTGAGCTTTTTCTTGGACAACTTCTATCCTTTATTGGCTTGGTAGTTCAGAGGCCTCCTTAGTAGGGCTGGCGATCAGAATGTCGTCTGCATATTGAAGGAGGGTTTCCTTTTCCAGAGGTAGAACTTTTCGGTCTTTAGCTAAGCTTTCCCCAAAGATGGTGTGGGAATTTTTGAACCCTTGGGGCAAGACGGCCCGGAAGTATTGTTTTAGTTGTATGTTGAGTCCTGCCACTCACAAGCCAAAATTTCTTGTGACTCTGGGACTAATGGAATACAAAAGAAGGCATCATTGAAGACTAATACAGAATACCATGTCCTGGTGGTTGGTAGAATGACCAGCAGGGTGTAGGAATCAGGAGCAACTGGAGGTATATCCTCGGTGGCTTCACTGACTGTCCTGACATCCTTTACCAGGTCCCCAGCAGCCCATGGGGCTCTCGTGGTCAGGCCAATCCCAGGATATGGAGCTCTCCTGGGCAGGTACCCCACCCCCAACCCAGCCCACGGGGCTCTCATGGTCAGGCCCCTCCCAGGATACAGAGCTACCCTTGCAGGTACCGTGGCAGGGCTGGGCACACAGGAACCGTGCACATAGCCCTCATTGAAGAGCACCCCCAGCTCACCTGTTGCTCAGAGCTGACACAGAGCACCTCAGAGCAGGACTTGAACTAACAAACAGCAGCTCCGACAGGTCTGTGACCCTGGGCATCACTCTGTGTGGCCTCCCTCCACCTGGTCTTCCAGAGACTTCCACTGCACCCAGGGCACCAGGCCTCTGTCTCCAACCACCACCCACCCCTCCTCTCCCTGACTCCTGGGTTCCTCTCATTAGGAGAGGGTTTTCTTGAAGTTGTCTCCCACTCATGGGCCAGATAAAATGATTAGAAAACAAGCCAAAGCTGCAGCCCCTTGTCTATCCTGACTCTCAGGAGCCCACACCTGTTCCTTGGACCTGGCTGGTTCAGCAAGTTCCATTTTCTGCAACTGTGAGCCCCTGAGGGGTGATGATTGGCTACCTGGGCAGCCTTACCATGCTGGCCAGCCCTCCCCAGGTGTGCCTGGGTTGAGATCAATATAAATACCACTCCAGGCAGCAAAAGCCCCTGCAGCTGTGCCTGACGCCATTTTCTCTGCCCTGTCAGCAGTCTCGGGGCTGGGCTGGTGGGAGGGAGTGAGAGGCCACGGCTTTGTGGGTGGCCCAGTGTGAGTGGGGCTCTGCTGGACTTTCTGCAGCAGTTGCCAGGCTGCCACCTGCTAAAGAAGAGGATGTGTCACCCATACCTGCTGCTGGAATTTCTCCCTGGGCAGAGGTGAGGAAGGAAAAAAGCAGTGGGGGCAGGGACAGGACGGGTATCTCAGGCAGGGAAATGGAAATCTTCCAGAAGAGCACCCAGGGCCAGGACCATCCTGGCTGGCCTGCAGGCACCAAGTCAGCTGGCATGCTGTCACTCGTGTGGCTCCATGGCCCTTCCTCTAGGCTTTCAAGTCCTTGTATATATTCAGGTGTTTTACCTGGGAAGGGCGGGAACAGTTCAGCAGCAACTGGCCTGGGGCTCAGCTCACGTTTACTCACAGATGCCTCGGCACGGTGCCCCAGCTTTGCAATGAGGACGCTTGTTGTGTGGGGGCTGCTGGCTGAATGGGAGACGATTCCCCACCACTGACCAACTTCAGAATTGTTTACAACTGGAGCAAGTGCCCTGATACGGTTTTCCTCTGAGTAACTGGTGGGTTCTGTTTTTTTTTTCTCTTTTTTGTTTTTGGTTCAAGGTAGATTTTATTCCTCTTTTTTGTATTTACAGATATAAGCATGGAAATAATTTATTCATATAAATGTATGTGAAGGGAATAATTGTTTTTTCTGTTTTATTTTTTAAATTTTATTTCTTTTTAATTTTGAATTTTATTTTATATTTTTATACAGCAGGTTCTCATTGGTTATCTATTTTATACATATAAATGTTTACATGCCAATCCCAATCTCTCAACTCCTCCCACCACCACCCCTCCAAGAGCTTTCCCCCCTTGTTGTCCATACGATTGTTGTCTACATCTGTTGCTCTATTTATGCCTTGCAAAACGGTTAATCTGTACAGTTTTTCTAGGTTCCACATATATGCATGAATATACAAGATTTGTTTTTCTCTTTCTGACTTACTTCACTCTGTATGACAGTCTCTAGATCCATCGACGTCTCTACAAATGACCCAATTTCATTCCTTTCATGGCTTAGTAATATTCCATTTTATATATGTACCACATCTTTATGCATTCGTCTGTCTGTGGGCATTTAGGTTGCTTCCATTACCTCGATATTGTAAATAGTGATGCAATGAACATTGCGGTGAATGTCTCTTTTTGATTTATGGTTTTGTCTGGGTATATGTCCAGTCCTGGGATCGCTGTATCATATGGTAATTCTATTATTAGTTTCTTAAGAAACTCCATATTGTTCTCCATAGTGACTGTATCAACTTATATTCCCAACAATAGTGGAAGAGGGTTCCTTTTCTCCACACCCTTTCCAGCATTTGTTGTTTGTAGATTTCCAGATGATGCCCATTCTAACAGGTATGAGGTGATACCTCATTGTTGAGTCCATTTCGTTGAGCAGGGGGTAGGTCTTGTCTATTACATATTTGGCTTATGGAACGGTATCTGTGCTAATTTCAATCTCTGGTTTTATGCAGCACCCCCTTAACTCACCTTTCCCTTTAAGCAAGCATAAGTTGGTTTTCTAATCTTGAGACCCTGTTCTGTTTTGTAATTCAGTTCATGTGTAGCCAAGTTTACATTCCGTGCATTAGTGATACCTTATGATGTTTCTTTTTCTGTGTGACTTATTTCACTTAGAATCATCATGCCTCAATCCACTCATTATGCTGGTACAGGCCTGGTGACACAGATTTCATTGCTGAGTGGTATTCTGTTGTACGTAAGTACCGCAACTTCTTTATCAATTATTTGTTCTCTGGGATATTTAACTCGTACTGTAGAAGAGGTTCCTGTAAACAGAGCCGTCCCAAATTTTGGGGTGGCTGTGTCTTTTTGATTTTAATTTCCCTAAGCTATAGGACCATAAGTGGAAATGCCCTAGACTCTGTTGCTTTGTTTTTCAGATGTATCAGGAAACACCATACACTTCTCCAGAGTGGCTGTTGGCAATTTACATCCCGCCCATCAGCATAACAAGGCTCCTTTTTCCCCATGGCCTGTCTTGCCTTTCTGGATTTTACACTTTTCTCAGATGGCCCTTTAGACCGGGGGGAAGTGACACTTCATAGTAGTTCGGATTTCCATTGCAAGCTTGCTTGGTTTGCCAAAAAGGGCATATGTGTTTTTTCCTGAATATATTCAGGAACAAACTCATACGCCCTTTGTTGCCAAGTGCATCATTGTCGATGTTCTGCCTCTTTTCCTATGCTTTAAATGCAATTCCAGTCTACCTCCTGAAATCGGTTTCCTGAAATTCTGCCCCGCTTTCAAGTCCTCTTCGCAGCCTTACTTCAATATATTTTTGGACGTTATCTGTTATTTATAACTCTCCAGGTTTGTGAATTACAGGGCCCCTGAGCTCCTTTCTTCAACTCGCTTTCTTGTGAGCTGGCCGCAAACCCGCAAGACTGCTTCAGGCCCTAATCTGCTTCTGGCAGGGCACACTGAGCCTTTGGTTAATTTCTCTTCCTGGTGGGAAATGAGTGTTAAATATACCCGTCCAGACACCTACCTCACTCTCAACCCCTTGGTGATGTGGGTCCTCTGGTTTGTGGCCACCTTTGCTGGGTTCCTCACCTTTCGATGATGTGGCCCCACTAGTGTGAGGACACTCCTGCTTGGTTCTCATCCACGTGGTTATGTGGACCCCCTGGTGAGAGTCTGTTCCTGGCTTTGTTCCTCACCCACCTGTGAGGGAGACCCTCTGCTGATAGGTCACTCCTGCATGGCTGGCACACATTGCCTTGGTGAAGTCAGCCGTGTGGTGGCAGTTGGAGCGTGCTGGGAATCTCCTCCCCCCGGTGATGAGGACCCTCTTGCGTCAGGCCCTAACTGCTGGACTCACCAACTTTTCTTAGGGAGCCCGGTGATGCTTTGGCACTCCTCTTAGGATCCCATCTCCATGGGGTTGTGGGCCTTCTGCTCTGAGGTCCCAACGGCTGGGTTGTTCACATTTTCATGATGTGGGCTCTCTGGTGTTCACAGAAGCCTGGATCCCATAGCCTCTGTGCTCTTGGCCGCCTGCTGGGAGGTTCCAACTGCTGGATTCCTCACTTTTTTAATTTTTTGGGCCCTCTGTTGTGAGGATCCTCCTGCCTGCCTCACTCCCATCCCCTTCGTGATGTGTGTCGTCTGGTTTGAGGCCACATGTGCTGGGTTCCTCACCTTTCGATGATGTGGGACCAATGGTCTTAGGAGACTCCTGCCTGGTTCACATCCCCTTGGTGATGTGGGCCCTCTGTTGAGAGTCTGATCCTGGCTGGGTTCCTCACCCATCTGTGAGGTAGGCCGTCTGATGTGAGGTCACTCCTGCCTGGCTTGCTCACCTCGCCTTGTGGACATGAGCCCTCTGGTGGCACTTGGAGCCTGCTGGGAGCCTCCTCTCCTCGGTGATGAGGGCCCTCTGGCATCAGGCCTTAACTGCTGGGCTCCCCACATTTTGTGATGTGCGCCCAGTGGTGCGAGGACACTCCAGCCAGGTTCACATCCCCATTGGGATGTGGGCCTTCTGCTCTGAGGTCCCAAAGCCTGGGTTGCTCACAGTTTCATGATGTGGGCTCTCTGGTATTAGTTCACTCCTGCCTGCATCCCATAGCTTCTGTGCTCTCGGCCGCCTGCTGGGAGGTTCCAACTGCTGGATTCCTCACCTTTCTTATTCTTTGGGCCCTCTGATTTTAGGCTACTCCTGCCTGCCTCACTCCCATTCCCTTTGTGATATGTGTCCTCTGATTTGAGGCCACATGTGCTGGGTTCCGCACCTTTCGATGATGTGACCCCACTGGAGGGAAGACAGTCCTGACTGGTTCCCATCCCCTTGCTGATGTGGGCCCTCAGGTGAGAGTCTGATCCTGGCTGGGTTCCTCACCCTTCTGTGAGGTGGGCCCTCTGCTGTGAGGTCAATCATGCCTGTCTGGCACACATCACCTTGGCGACGTGGGCCCTCTGTTGGCACATGGAACCTGCTGGGAGCCTCCTGCCCTCGGTGATGATGGCCCTCTAGCATCAGGCTCTAACTGCTGGGCTCCCCACGTTTTCTGATGTGAGCCCAGTGATGCCAGGACACTCCTGTCAGGTTCCCATCCCCATGGGGATGTGGGCTTTCTGCTCTGAGGTCCCAATGCCTGGGTTGCTCACAGTTTCATGATGTGGGCTCTCTGGTGTTAGTTAACTCCTGCCTGCATCCCATAGCTTCTGTGCTCTCGGCCGCCTGCTGGGAGGTTCCAAATGCTGGATTCCTCACTTTTTTTATTCTTTGGGCCCTCTGTTTTTAGGCTACTCCTACCTGCCTCACTCCCATCCCCTTTGTGATGTATGTCCTCTGATATGAGGCCACATGTGCTGGGTTCCTCACCTTTCGATGATGTGGCCCCACTGGTGGGAGGACAGTCCTGACTGGTTCCCATCCCCTTGGTGTTGTGGGCCCTCTGGTGAGAGTCTCATCCTGCCTCGGTTCCTCACCCTTCTGTGAGATAGGCCCTCTGCTGTGAGGTCACTACTGCCTGGCTGGCGCATGCCACCTTGTAGATGTGGGCCCTCTGTTGGCAGTTGGAACCTGCTGGGAGTCTCCTCCCCTCAGTTATGAGGGCCCCCTGGCGTCAGGCCCTAACTGCTGGGCTCCTAACTTTTTCTGATATGTGCTAAGTGGTGCAAAGCCACTCCTGCCAGGTTCCCATCCCAATGGGGATGTGGGCCTTCTGTTCTGAGGTCCCAACAGCTGGGCTGCTCACAGGTTCATGATGTGGGCCCTCTGCTGTGAGTTCACTGCGGCCTGGATCCCATAGCCTCGGTGCTCTGGGCCACTTGCTGGGAGGTTCCAACTGCTGGATTCCTCAACTTTTATATTCTATGGACCCTGTGTTGTGAGGCCAGTCCTGCCAGCCTCATTCCGAACCCCTTGGTGATGTGGTTCCTCTGGTTTGAGGACACATGTGCTGGGATCCTCACCTTTCGATGATGTTGTCTCACTGGTGTGGGGACACTCCTGCCTGGTTCCCATCCCCTTGGTGATGTGGGCCCTCTGGTGAGAGTCTGATCCTGGCTGTGTTCCTCACCCTTCTGTGAGGTGGGCCCTCTGCTGTGAGGTCACTCCTGCCAGACTGGCACACATCGCCTTGGCGACGTTGGCCCTCTGGTGGCAGCTGGAGCCTGCTGGGAGCCTCCTCCTCTCGGTGATGAGTGCCCTCTAGCGTCAGGCCCTAACTTCTGAGCACCCCACGTTTTCTGATGTGAGCCCAGTGATGCCAGGACACTCCTGTCATGTTCCCATCACCATGGGGATGTGGGCCTTCTGCTCTGAGGTCCCAATGTCTGGGTTGCTCACAGTTTCATGATGTGGGCTGTCTGGTGTTAGTTCACTCTGGCCTGGTTCCTCTAGCCTCTGTGCTCTGGGCCGCCTGCTGGGAGGTTCCAACTGCTGGATTCCTCACCTTTCTTATTTTTGGGCCCTCTGTTATGAGGCTCCTCCTGCCTGCCTCACTCCCAGCCCCTTGGTGATGGGTGTCCTATGGTTTGAAGCCACATGTTCTGGGTTCCTCACCTTTAGATGATGTGGCCCTACTCATGTGAGGACACTCCTGCCTGGTTCCAATCCATTTGGTGATGTGGGCCCTCTGGTGCGAGTCTGATCCTGACTGGGTTCGTCACACTTCTCTGAGGTGGGCCCTCTGCTGTGAGGTCATTCGTGCCTGGTTGGCACACATCGCCTTGGCGACGTCAGCCCTCTGGTGGCAGTTGGAGCCTGCTGGGAGCCTCCTTCCCTTGGTGATGAGGGTCCTCTGGCGTCAGGCCCTAACTGCTGGTCGCCCAAAATTTTCTGATACGTTCTCAGTGGTGCGAGGACACTCCTACCAGAATTCCATCCCCATGGGGATGTGGGCCTCCTGCTCTGAGGTCCCAATGGCTGGTTTGCTCAGTTTCATGACATGGGCCCTCTTCTGTGAGTTCACTGTGGCCTGGATCCCATAGCCTCGGTGCTCTGGGCCGCCTGCTGGGAGGTTCCAACTGCTGGATTCCTCACTTTTTTATTCTATGTGCCCAGTGTTGTGAGGTTACTCCTGCCTGCCTCACTCCGAGGTCCTTGGTGATGTGGGTCCTCTGGTTTGAGGACACATGTGCTGAGTACCTCAGCTTTCGATGATGTGGCCCCACTGATGTGAAGACACTCCTGCCTGGTTCCCATCCCCTTGGTGATGTGGGCCCTCTGGTGAGAGTCTGATGTTGGCTGGGTTTCTCACCCTTCTGTGAGGTGGGACCTCTGCTGTGAGGTAACTCCTGCCTGGCATGCTCACGTTGCCTTGGCAATGTGAGCCCTCAGGTGGCAGTTGGAGCCTGCTGGGAATCTCCTCCCCTCAGTTATGAGAGCTCTGGATAAAACACATATGCCCTTTTTTGCCAAGTGCATTATTTTCCAAGTTCTGTCTCTTTTCCTATGCTTTAAGAACTACTCCCGTGTACGTTCTGAAATCAGTTTCCAGCAATTCTGCCCGGCATTCAAGTCCTCATCGCAGCCTTACTTCAGTATAATTTTGGATGATAGCTGTCATTTATAACTCCGCAGGTTTCTGAATTACAGTGCCCCTGAGCTCCTTTCTTCAACTCGCTTTCTTGTGAGCTGGCCGCAACACCGCAGGATCTCCTCAGGCCCTAATCTAGTTCCAGCATGGCATGCTGATCCTTTGGTTAATTCCTCTTCCTGGTGGGAAATGAGAGTTAAATTTGCCCGTCCAGACACCTCCACCTAGTCTCTCATTGGTTCTCCCTATTCCTGTTCATTTTCCACAGAGATTGCACACTGGGCCAAACAGGAGGTTAAAGGCACTGACTCTCCAAGTGGGCAGAGTGTTAGTAAAGCGTCTGGAATGTTGCACCCGAGTACCAGGGGACGAAAACTGAGACACATTTGAACACGTTTCCCGATCACATGGTGGATCATACTCTGGGTTCCACATGCATGTTTTAGCTGAAGGAAGAATCCCTTAAACCTGGAGAGTTGAGACCCATGGAATGGGTACCATGCAATATGACTTCAAAGGGTCTGCATTTGCTCACCAAACTTCACCAATCCTATCACTGCTGCGTTTATGCCGCTGTACACACGCTTGATTCTCTTTCGGAGACATATAAATCCTTAGGTATTAAGATTATTACTAGTCAGGTATATTCTTAGGCGTTTAATGTGGGGTGTTGAGTCCACTTCGTTGAGCAAGGAGTAGCTCTTGTCTATTACATATTTGGCTTATGGAACGGTATCTGTGCTAATTTCAATCTCTGGTATTATGCAGCACCCCAACTAACCTTTCCACTTAAGCAAGCATAAGTTGGTTTTCTACATTTGACACCCTGTTCTGTTTTGTAATTCAGTTCTTGTGTAGCCAAGTTTACATTCCGTGTAGTAGTGATATCTTATGATGTTTCTTTTTCTGTGTGACTTATTTCACTTAGAATCATCGTACCTGAATCCACTCATTATGCTGCTACGGGCCTGATGACATAGATTTCATTGCTGAGTGATATTGCATTGTACGTAAGTACCACAACTTCTTTATCCATTTTTCGCTTTCTGTGATATTGAACTTGTACCGTAAACGAGGTTCTTGTAAACAGAGCCGGCCGAAAATTTGGGGTGGCTGAGTCTTTTTGATTTTAATTTCCCTAAGCTATAGGACCATAAGTGGAAGTGCCCTAGGCTCTGTTGCTTTGTTTTTTTGATGTTTCAGGAAACACCATACACTTCTTCAGAGTGGCTGTTGGCAATTTACATCCCGCCCATCAGCTTAACAAGGCTCCCAGTTCTCTATGGTCTGTCCTGCCTTTCTGGATTTTACACTTTTTTCAGATAGCCCTTTTGACCGGGGGCAGTGAGACTTCACTGTAGTGCAGATTTCCTTTGCAAGCTTGCTTGGTTGGCCAAAAAGGGCGTATGCGTTTTTTCCTGAATATATTCAGGGAAAAACGCATACGCCCTTTTTGGCCAAGTGCATCATTGTGGACGTTCTGCCTCTTTTCCTATGCTTTACATGCAATTCCAGTCTACCTCCTGAAATCGGTTTTCTGCAATTCTGCCCCGCTTTCAACTCCTCTTGGCAGCCTTCCT
>NW_028138493.1:0-28436 GCF_964270905.1 Leucopleurus acutus
AAGAATCTATTCTTGCATTGCTTGAATAATTAAAAGGGAGGAAGAAAACAATAAAAAGCTCAGTACAAAAAAATGTGAATATGATTGTACTTAATTTTGTCCAGACGTCCCTTAAACAGTCTTCATTTCCTTTCATTCTTTTCTCTTTTTTCTGTTCAGCAGCAGTGATTTCCACTACTCTGTCTTCCAGCTTGCTGATCTGTTCCTCTGTATCATTTAGTCTGTTATTGATTCCTTCTAGAGTATTTTTCATTTCAGTTATTGTATTCTTCATCTTTAGTTGTTCTTTGTTTTCTAACTCTTTGTTAAAACTTCTAACCTCTCACTCTGTCTATCCATTCTTCCCCCAAGTTCTTTGATCATCTTTATGATTATTACCCTGAACTTTTTCTCAGTTAGATAGCCTATCTCCACTTAACTTTGTTCTTTGTCTGGGGTTTTATCTTGTTCCTTCATTTGGAACATGTTCCCTCTCATCTCATTTTGCCTAAGTTGATGTTTTTACTTTTATTTATCTGGTGGGTTCATTACATTTGCTAACCTTGGAGAAGTGGTCTGTAGTAGAAGATGTTCAGTTTGTCCCAGGAGCATGTTCCCTATCATCATCTGAGCTATATACTCTAGGGATTTTCCCTATAAGTGCTGCATGGGTCTTTCTGTTGTGGTGGGCTGACTATGCGGGCAGTCTGATAGGTTTATTGGTCCCCAGTCCAGTTGGTTGCTAGTCTCTGCCTTGTGCAGAGGATGCTGGCTACTGGCTGTCAGCACTGAGTCAGTAGGCAGACAACTGCAGAATCCCAGGGAGCCCCTGGGCTAGTGCTGGGTTGCTGGTGGGCAAAGTCAGCATCCAGGAGACACTGGGGTTATTGCCTACCCACTGGTTGGTGAAGTCAGGTCCTAGGGCTAGTAGCAGCCTACTGATAGGCAGAGTTATATCCTGGGATCTGGTTGCTCTGCTCAGGGGTCCCAGAGCTAGTATCACTTCACTGGTGGTTGGTGTCAGTTCTTGACACAGCTGGGTATGGTGCCCAGGGTGTCTTGAAGTTTGTTTTGGCCTGATAGTGGGTGAGGTCAGGGCCCTGCTGTTTCCAGGGCAGGGCCTGACCTATTGGTGAGTGGGCCATGTCTACGTACTTGAAGCTGGGGTTTTCTGGCAGCTGATTTCTCCATGCTGGGTGATGGACCTGGCCTGAGGCTAGAGAAAGGACACTGGTGAGTGGGATGAGGCCCAGCTGGTCCCAGGGCCTACTGGGGGTGAAACTGTGTCTCACAGGGTCTTGGGTCTAGAAGTCAGCACTGTGTGTGGGGTCATGTCATTGGCCTTCTGGCAGGTAAGGTCATTTCCAGAGGCAACTGTGGGCCCAGGGGCTTTTGAGGAAGGCTGTCTGCTAGTGGGAGGGACTGTGTCCACACCCAGTTAGTTGCTTGGCCTGAGACATCCCAGGCCCCCACTGGAGCCTGCAGACCATTGGGCTAGGGTGGGGCTGGGTCCTGAGGCTAATTTACTAGGGGTAGGAATCCAAAATGGCACTTGCCAGAACCAGTGTCCACATGGTAGAAGGAGCTCCCCCAAAGCGCTACCACTTTTGTCTATGTCCCCAAGATGAGCTGCAGTTTCCTCCTGCTACTCTGGAACACTCTCCAAGATTAGCAGATAGTTCTGACACAGGCTTTTTATCAAATTACTGCTTCTGCCCTGGGTTCTGGAGCATGTGAGATTTTGTGTGCACCCTTTAATAGTGAAGTCTCTATTTCCCCCAGCCCTCTGACCTCCCCCAAAATAAACCCTGTTGGCCTTCAGAGCTCTGAGGGCTCATCTTCTCAGTGCTGGGCCTTTTATCTGGGGAGCCTGAAGTGGGGATTTGGCCTCTCACTCCTTTGGGAGAACCTCTGCAATTGTACTTATTCTCCTGTTTGTGGGTCACTCACCTGGGAGTATGGGACTTGAATATATCCTAAGTCTGCCCCCCAACACATTGCGTTGTGGATCCTTTTTTTTTGGAGTATAGTTGATTTACAATGTGATGTTAGTTTCTGGTGAAGAGCAAAGTGATTCAGTTACATATATGTATATATGTGACTGAATATATACAATCTTTTCCATATTCTTTCTTATTATGGTTTATTACAGGATATTGAATATAGTTCCCTGTGCAATATAGTGAGACCTTGTTGTTTATCTATTTTATTTTATTTTATATTTTATTTTTGGCTGTGTTGGGTCTTCGTTGCTGTGCACGGGCTTTCTCTAGGTGTGGCAAGCAGGGGCTACTCTTCATTGTGGTGCATGGGCTTCTCATTGTGGTGACTTGTTGTGGAGCATGGGTTCTAGGAGTGTGGGCTTTAGTAGTTGTGGCATGCAGGCTTCATAGTTGTGGCACACAGGTTTAGTTGCTCCACAGCATGCAGGATCTTCTGGGACCAGGGCTTGAACCCGTGTCTCCTGCATTGGCAGGCGGATTCTTAGCCACTGTGCCACTGGGGAAGTCCCTATCTATTTCATATATAGTAATTTATATCTGCTAATCCCAATCTTCTAATTTATTCTTCCCCAACCCACTTTCCCTTTTGGTAACCATAAGTTTGTTTTCTACATCTGTGAGACTGTTTCTGTTTTGTAAATATGTTCATTTGTATCATATTTTAGATTCTACATATAAGTGATATTACATGATATTTGTTTTTCTCTTTCTGACCTACTTCACTTAGTATGATAATCTCTAGGTCCATCTATGTTGCTGCAAATGGCATTATTTTATTCTCTTTTATGGCTGAGTAGTATTCCACTTTATATGTATATATATAAATATAAATCTTCTTTATCCATTCATCTGTCAATGGACATTTAGGTTGCTTTCATGTCTTGCATATTGTAAATAGTGCCGCTATGAACATTGGGCTGCATGTATCTTTTCAAATTAGAGTTTTCTCTGGATATATGCCTTGGAGTGAGATTGGTGGATCATTTGGTAACCCTATTTTTATTTTTTTAAGAAACCTCTATACTGTTTTTCATAGTGGCTGCATCAATTTACAATCTCACCAAAGTGTAAGAGGGTTCCCTTTTCTCCACACCCCCTCCAGCATTTGTTATTTGTAGACTTTTTAATGACGGCCATTCTGACAGGTGTGAAGTGATACCTCACTGTAGTATTGATTTGTATCTCTCTAATAATTAGTGACATTGAGTGTCTTTTCATGTGACTAGTGGCTCTCTGTATGTCTTTTTTGGAGAAATGTCTATTAGGTCTTCTGCCCATTTTTTCAATTGGTTTGATTTTTAGTTATTGAGTTGTATGGGTTGTTTGCATATTTTGGGAATTAAACCCTTGTTGGTCACATTGTTTGCAATATTTTCTTCCATTCCTTAGGTTGCCTTTTCATTTTGTTTATGGTTTCCTTTGCTGTGCAAAAGCTTATAAGTTTGATTAGGTCCCATTTGTTAATTTTGCTTTTATTTCTATTGCCTTGAAAGACTGACCTAAGAAAACATTGGTACAATTTATGTTAGAGAATGGTTTGCCTTTGTTCTCTTCCAGGACTTTTATGGGCCTCAGGTCTTATATTTAAGTTTTTAAGCCATTTTGAGTTTATTTGTGTAGATGGTGTGAAAGAGTGTTCTAACTTCATTGATTTACATGGGGCTGTCTAGATTTCCCAACACCACTTGGTGAAAAGATTCTTCTCTCTATTGTTTATTCTTGCCTCCTTTATTGAAGATTAGTTGTCCACATGTATCTGGGTTTGTTTTTGGACTCTATTCTGTTCCATTGATCAATATGTCTGTTTTTCTTCCAATACCATGTTGTTTTGATTACTGTAGCTTTGTAGTATTATCTGAAGTCCAGGAAGGTTTTGCCTCCTGCTTTGTTCTTTTTCCTCAGGATTGCTTTGGCAAATCTGGGTCTTTTATGGTTTTATATAAATTTTAGTATTATTTGTTCTAGTTCTGTGAAAAATGTCATAGGTAATTTGATAAGGATCACATTAAATCTGTTGATTGCTTTGGGCAGAATTGCCATTTCAATTATATTAATTTTTCCAATCCAAGAGCATGGGATATCTTTCCATTTCCTTGAATCATCTTTGATTTCCTTTATGAATGTTTTATAGTTCTCAGTGTATAAGCCTTTTGCCTCCTTGGTTAGGATTATTTCTATATATTCTATTTGTTTGATGCAATTTTAAACAGGATTTTTTTTTTTACTTTCTCTTTCTAATATTTCATTGTTATTGTAAAGAAATGTCACTGATTACTATATATTAATCTTGTATCCTACTACCTTGCTGAATTCGTTTATCAGTTCTAATAGTTTTTGTGTGGAGTCTTTAGGGTTTTCTGTATAGAGTATCATGTCATCTGCATATAATGACAATTTTACCTCTTCTTTCCAATTTGTATAGATTTTATTTCTTTTTCTTGTCTGATTGACATGGCTAGGACTTCCAGTACTATGCTGAATAGAAATGGTGAGAGTGATCATTCTTGTCCTGTCCCTGAATTTAGTGGGAAGGCTTTCAATTTTTCACCATTTATTATGTTGGCTGGGATATGTCATAAATAGCTTTTATGATGTTGAGATATGCTCCCTCTATACACACGTTGGTAAGAGTTTTTATCATGAATGGATGTTGAATTTTATCAAATACTTTTTCTGCATTTATTGAGATGATCATGTAAATTTGTCTTTTCTTTTTTGATGTGATGTATCATATTGATTGATATGCATATGTTGAACCATCCTTATGAACCTGGGGTGAATCCAGCTTGATTGTGGTGTAGCACCGTTTTTATGTGTTGTTGAATTCAGTTTGCTAATATCTTGTTGAAAATTTTTGTATCTATATTCATCAAAGATATTGGCATGTAATTTCTTTTTCTCTTTATTTTTTGTAGTCTTTGTCTGGTTTTTGGTATCAGGGTGATGTTGGCATCAAAGAGTGACTTTTGGAGTGTTCCTTCCTTTTCACTTTTCTGGAAGATTTTGAGAAGGATACATATAAGTTTTTTGTATGTTTGGTAGAATTAATTCCCTGGTGAAATCATCTGCTCCTGGACTTTTGTTTGCAGAACTTTTTTCTTGCAGAGTGTATTTCACTTCTACTGATTTGTCTGTTTAAATTATCCATTTCTTCTTGATTCAATTTTGGTTGGATGAATGTTTTTAGAAATGACCATTGCTTCTGGGTTGTCTGATTTGTGGGCATATAATTGTTCACAGTATTCTCTTATTGTATTTTGTATTTCTGCAGAATCAGTTGTTATTTCACTTCTTTCCTATTTTCCTTATTTGGGTCCTCTCTCTTTTCTTCTTGATTAAACTTGCTATTGGTTTGTCAATTTTTAAAATATTTGCAACAAAACAGCTCTTTGTTTTGTTGATATTTTCTGTTTTTTATCTCTCTTTTATTTATTTCCTTTCTGATTTTTATTTCTTTCCTTCTGCTGACTGTGGGTTTTGTTTGTTCTTATTTTTCTAATTCTTTTAAGTGGTAGGTTAGGGTATTTATTTTAGATTTTTCATATTTTCTGAAGAGAGAGAGGTGAAATAACAACCAATTCTGCAGAAATACAAAATACAATAAGAGAATACAATTATATGCCCACAAATCAGACAACCCAGAAGCAATGGTCATTTCTAAAAACATTCATCCAACCAAAATTGAATCAAGAAGAAATGGATAATTTAAACAGACAAATCAGTAGAAGTGAAATACACTCTGCAAGAAAAAAGTTCTGCAAACAAAAGTCCAGGAGCAGATGATTTCACCAGGGAATTAATTCTACCAAACATACAAAAAACTTATATGTATCCTTCTCAAAATCTTCCAGAAAAGTGAAAAGGAAGGAACACTCCAAAAGTCACTCTTTGATGCCAACATCACCCTGATACCAAAAACCAGACAAAGACTACAAAAAATAAAGAGAAAAAGAAATTACATGCCAATATCTTTGATGAATATAGATACAAAAATTTTCAACAAGATATTAGCAAACTGAATTCAACAACACATAAAAACGGTGCTACACCACAATCAAGCTGGATTCACCCCAGGTTCATAAGGATGGTTCAACATATGCATATCAATCAATATGATACATCACATCAAAAAAGAAAAGACAAATTTACATGATCATCTCAATAAATGCAGAAAAAGTATTTGATAAAATTCAACATCCATTCATGATAAAAACTCTTACCAACGTGTGTATAGAGGGAGCATATCTCAACATCATAAAAGCTATTTATGACATATCCCAGCCAACATAATAAATGGTGAAAAATTGAAAGCCTTCCCACTAAATTCAGGGACAGGACAAGAATGATCACTCTCACCATTTCTATTCAGCATAGTACTGGAAGTCCTAGCCATGTCAATCAGACAAGAAAAAGAAATAAAATCTATACAAATTGGAAAGAAGAGGTAAAATTGTCATTATATGCAGATGACATGATACTCTATACAGAAAACCCTAAAGACTCCACACAAAAACTATTAGAACTGATAAACGAATTCAGCAAGGTAGTAGGATACAAGATTAATATATAGTAATCAGTGACATTTCTTTACAATAACAATGAAATATTAGAAAGAGAAAGTAAAAAAAAAAATCCTGTTTAAAATTGCATCAAACAAATAGAATATATAGAAATAATCCTAACCAAGGAGGCAAAAGGCTTATACACTGAGAACTATAAAACATTCATAAAGGAAATCAAAGATGATTCAAGGAAATGGAAAGATATCCCATGCTCTTGGATTGGAAAAATTAATATAATTGAAATGGCAATTCTGCCCAAAGCAATCAACAGATTTAATGTGATCCTTATCAAATTACCTATGACATTTTTCACAGAACTAGAACAAATAATACTAAAATTTATATAAAACCATAAAAGACCCAGATTTGCCAAAGCAATCCTGAGGAAAAAGAACAAAGCAGGAGGCAAAACCTTCCTGGACTTCAGATAATACTACAAAGCTACAGTAATCAAAACAACATGGTATTGGAAGAAAAACAGACATATTGATCAATGGAACAGAATAGAGTCCAAAAACAAACCCAGATACATGTGGACAACTAATCTTCAATAAAGGAGGCAAGAATAAACAATAGAGAGAAGAATCTTTTCACCAAGTGGTGTTGGGAAATCTAGACAGCCCCATGTAAATCAATGAAGTTAGAACACTCTTTCACACCATCTACACAAATAAACTCAAAATGGCTTAAAAACTTAAATATAAGACCTGAGGCCCATAAAAGTCCTGGAAGAGAACAAAGGCAAACCATTCTCTAACATAAATTGTACCAATGTTTTCTTAGGTCAGTCTTTCAAGGCAATAGAAATAAAAGCAAAATTAACAAATGGGACCTAATCAAACTTATAAGCTTTTGCACAGCAAAGGAAACCATAAACAAAATGAAAAGGCAACCTAAGGAATGGAAGAAAATATTGCAAACAATGTGACCAACAAGGGTTTAATTCCCAAAATATGCAAACAACCCATACAACTCAATAACTAAAAATCAAACCAATTGAAAAAATGGGCAGAAGACCTAATAGACATTTCTCCAAAAAAGACATACAGAGAGCCACTAGTCACATGAAAAGACACTCAATGTCACTAATTATTAGAGAGATACAAATCAATACTACAGTGAGGTATCACTTCACACCTGTCAGAATGGCCGTCATTAAAAAGTCTACAAATAACAAATGCTGGAGGGGGTGTGGAGAAAAGGGAACCCTCTTACACTTTGGTGAGATTGTAAATTGATGCAGCCACTATGAAAAACAGTATAGAGGTTTCTTAAAAAAATAAAAATAGGGTTACCAAATGATCCACCAATCTCACTCCAAGGCATATATCCAGAGAAAACTCTAATTTGAAAAGATACATGCAGCCCAATGTTCATAGCGGCACTATTTACAATATGCAAGACATGAAAGCAACCTAAATGTCCATTGACAGATGAATGGATAAAGAAGATTTATATTTATATATATACATATAAAGTGGAATACTACTCAGCCATAAAAGAGAATAAAATAATGCCATTTGCAGCAACATAGATGGACCTAGAGATTATCATACTAAGTGAAGTAGGTCAGAAAGAGAAAAACAAATATCATGTAATATCACTTATATGTAGAATCTAAAATATGATACAAATGAACATATTTACAAAACAGAAACAGTCTCACAGATGTAGAAAACAAACTTATGGTTACCAAAAGGGAAAGTGGGTTGGGGAAGAATAAATTAGAAGATTGGGATTAGCAGATATAAATTACTATATATGAAATAGATAGGGACTTCCCCAGTGGCACAGTGGCTAAGAATCCGCCTGCCAATGCAGGAGACACGGGTTCAAGCCCTGGTCCCAGAAGATCCTGCATGCTGTGGAGCAACTAAACCTGTGTGCCACAACTATGAAGCCTGCATGCCACAACTACTAAAGCCCACACTCCTAGAACCCATGCTCCACAACAAGTCACCACAATGAGAAGCCCATGCACCACAATGAAGAGTAGCCCCTGCTTGCCACACCTAGAGAAAGCCCGTGCACAGCAACGAAGACCCAACACAGCCAAAAATAAAATATAAAATAAAATAAAATAGATAAACAACAAGGTCTCACTATATTGCACAGGGAACTATATTCAATATCCTGTAATAAACCATAATAAGAAAGAATATGGAAAAGATTGTATATATTCAGTCACATATATACATATATGTAACTGAATCACTTTGCTCTTCACCAGAAACTAACATCACATTGTAAATCAACTATACTCCAAAAAAAAAGGATCCACAACGCAATGTGTTGGGGGGCAGACTTAGGATATATTCAAGTCCCATACTCCCAGGTGAGTGACCCACAAACAGGAGAATAAGTACAATTGCAGAGGTTCTCCCAAAGGAGTGAGAGGCCAAATCCCCACTTCAGGCTCCCCAGATAAAAGGCCCAGCACTGAGAAGATGAGCCCTCAGAGCTCTGAAGGCCAACAGGGTTTATTTTGGGGGAGGTCAGAGGGCTGGGGGAAATAGAGACTTCACTATTAAAGGGTGCACACAAAATCTCACATGCTCCAGAACCCAGGGCAGAAGCAGTAATTTGATAAAAAGCCTGTGTCAGAACTATCTGCTAATCTTGGAGAGTGTTCCAGAGTAGCAGGAGGAAACTGCAGCTCATCTTGGGGACATAGACAAAAGTGGTAGCGCTTTGGGGGAGCTCCTTCTACCATGTGGACACTGGTTCTGGCAAGTGCCATTTTGGATTCCTACCCCTAGTAAATTAGCCTCAGGACCCAGCCCCACCCTAGCCCAATGGTCTGCAGGCTCCAGTGGGGGCCTGGGATGTCTCAGGCCAAGCAACTAACTGGGTGTGGACACAGTCCCTCCCACTAGCAGACAGCCTTCCTCAAAAGCCCCTGGGCCCACAGTTGCCTCTGGAAATGACCTTACCTGCCAGAAGGCCAATGACATGACCCCACACACAGTGCTGACTTCTAGACCCAAGACCCTGTGAGACACAGTTTCACCCCCAGTAGGCCCTGGGACCAGCTGGGCCTCATCCCACTCACCAGTGTCCTTTCTCTAGCCTCAGGCCAGGTCCATCACCCAGCATGGAGAAATCAGCTGCCAGAAAACCCCAGCTTCAAGTACGTAGACATGGCCCACTCACCAATAGGTCAGGCCCTGCCCTGGAAACAGCAGGGCCCTGACCTCACCCACTATCAGGCCAAAACAAACTTCAAGACACCCTGGGCACCATACCCAGCTGTGTCAAGAACTGACACCAACCACCAGTGAAGTGATACTAGCTCTGGGACCCCTGAGCAGAGCAACCAGATCCCAGGATATAACTCTGCCTATCAGTAGGCTGCTACTAGCCCTAGGACCTGACTTCACCAACCAGTGGGTAGGCAATAACCCCAGTGTCTCCTGGATGCTGACTTTGCCCACCAGCAACCCAGCACTAGCCCAGGGGCTCCCTGGGATTCTGCAGTTGTCTGCCTACTGACTCAGTGCTGACAGCCAGTAGCCAGCATCCTCTGCACAAGGCAGAGACTAGCAACCAACTGGACTGGGGACCAATAAACCTATCAGACTGCCCGCATAGTCAGCCCACCACAACAGAAAGACCCATGCAGCACTTATAGGGAAAATCCCTAGAGTATATAGCTCAGATGATGATAGGGAACATGCTCCTGGGACAAACTGAACATCTTCTACTACAGACCACTTCTCCAAGGTTAGCAAATGTAATGAACCCACCAGATAAATAAAAGTAAAAACATCAACTTAGGCAAAATGAGATGAGAGGGAACATGTTCCAAATGAAGGAACAAGATAAAACCCCAGACAAAGAACAAAGTTAAGTGGAGATAGGCTATCTAACTGAGAAAAAGTTCAGGGTAATAATCATAAAGATGATCAAAGAACTTGGGGGAAGAATGGATAGACAGAGTGAGAGGTTAGAAGTTTTAACAAAGAGTTAGAAAACAAAGAACAACTAAAGATGAAGAATACAATAACTGAAATGAAAAATACTCTAGAAGGAATCAATAACAGACTAAATGATACAGAGGAACAGATCAGCAAGCTGGAAGACAGAGTAGTGGAAATCACTGCTGCTGAACAGAAAAAAGAGAAAAGAATGAAAGGAAATGAAGACTGTTTAAGGGACGTCTGGACAAAATTAAGTACAATCATATTCACATTTTTTTGTACTGAGCTTTTTATTGTTTTCTTCCTCCCTTTTAATTATTCAAGCAATGCAAGAATAGATTCTTTATGTAAAAAATTAAAACAAATTCCAACAATAGGAAAAAAAGCAAAGGTCCTGAATTCTTTTATCTTCTTAATTCCTTCCCCAGAACTGCCACTGCAGTTGTTTTGTTGTATATTTCTCTAGACCTTTTCCTTTATTTTACAAAAACAAAACAAACACATAAATGCACATACAATCTTAAATATACTGATAGCTTATTTCCTTCTGGCCTGCAGAGTCTCTGCTGAAACTCTCACTGCTGTGGCCTCTCCTGTTGCAGAGCACAGGCTCTGGATGCACAGGCTCAGCAGCCATGGCTCATGGGCCCAGCCGCTCCATGGCATGTGGGATCTTCCCAGACTGGGGCATGAACACATATCCCCTGCATCGGCAGACGAACTCTCAACCACTGTGCCACCAGGGAAGCCCGCCCTTTCTGCTTTTGATATCCTCTCATTATCCTTGATTTTTGCCATTTTAATTACAATGTGTCTTGGTGTGTTTCTGTTTAGCTTAATCCTGTAAGGGACTCTGCATTTCCTGGACTTGGGTGACTATTTTCTTTCCTAAGTTAGGGAAGTTTTCAGTAATCATATTCACATTTTAAAAGTCTCAGAAAGAGAAGCAAGAAAGGATGAGAACATATTTGAAGACAAAATAACTGAAAACTCCCCTAACTTAAGAACAGAAATTGTCACCCAAGTCCAGGAAATGCAGAGACCCCCTTATGGGATTAAACTAAAGAGAAACACACAAAGACACATTGTAATTAAAATGGCAAAAATTAAGGATAATGAGAGGATATCAAAAGCAGAAAAGGAAAAGCAACAAATAACACACAAGGGAACTTCCATAAGCCTATCAGCTGACTTTTCAACAGAGACTCTGCAAGCCAGAAGGGAGTAACACAATATATTCAGAGTGATGAAAGGGAAAAGCCTACAACCAATAATACTCTACACAGCAAGGCACTCATTCAGATCTGATGGAGAGATCAAAGCTTTACAGATAAGCCAAACTAAAATAGTTCAGCACCAACAAACCAGATTTACAAGAAATGATGAAGGAACTTCTCTAAGTGAAAAAGAAAAGGCTACAACTAGAAACATAAACATCATGAAATTAAAGGTAAACATAGAGTAAAGGTAGGAAATCATCCAAGCAAAAAGCTAGTAGGAAGGTTAAAAGACAGAAGTAGTAAAATCTTCTATATCCACAATAAGCAGTTAAGGAATACACAAATTAATTAGATGTAAAGTATGATATTAAAAAGAGTAATCATGAGGGGAGGGGAATACAAATGCAGGGTTGTTAAAATGCACTTGAAATTAAGAGATCAGCAAGTTAAAACATCATATAGGTAGATAAATAGATATAGATAGATGATAGATAGATAGGTGATATATAGATAGATAGATGTTAGATAGATAGGTGACAGGTAGATAGATAGATGATAGATAGATTGCTATATATAAGCGTCATAGTAACTATATATCAAAAATCTTTAATAGGGACACACACAAAAATGAGAAAGGAATCCAAACATAAGACTAAAGATACTCATTACATCACAAGAGAGGAGAACAAAAGAAGAATAAAGGGAAAAAAGACCTACAAAAACAACCCCCAACTAATTAACAAAATGGCAATAAGAACATATGCATCAATAATTAACTGTAAATGGACTAAAGGTTCCAATAAAAAGACATAGAGTTGTTGAATGGATACAAAAACAAGACGTGTATGTATGCTGCCTGCAAGAGACTCACTTCAGAGTTAAAGAAAAAAAGAGACTAACATTGAGAGGATAGAAAAGCTTTTCCATGAAAATGAAAATCAAAAACAGCCAGTGGAGCAATACTTATATGACACAAAATCGACTGTAAAATAAAGAGTGTTACAAGAGACAAGGAATGACATTACATAATAATCAAGGGATAAAAGGAAACCATAAACAAGATGAAAAGACAGCCCTCAGAGTGGGAGAAAATATTTGCAAATGAAGCAACTGACAAAGGATTAATCTCCAAAATTTACAAGCAGCTCACGCAGCTTAATATCAAAAAAACAAACAACGCAATCCAAAAATGGACAGAAGACCTAAATAGACATTTCTCCAAAGAAGATATACGGATTGCCAACAAACACATGAAAGAATGTTCAACATCATTAATCATTAGAGAGATGCAAATCAAAACTACAATGAGATATCATCTCACACTGGTCAGAATGGCCATCGTCAAAAACTCTATAAACAATAAATGTTGGAGAGGCTGTGGAGAAAACGGTGCACTCTTGCGCTGTTGGTGGGAATGAAATTTGATACAGCCACTATGGAGAATAACATGGAGGTTCCTTAAAAAACTAAAAATAGAACTATGACCCAGCAATCCCACTACTGGGCATATACCCTGAGAAAACCATAACTCAAAAAGAGTCATGTACCATAATGTTCATTGCAGCTCTATTTACAATGGCAAGAACATGGAAGCAACCTAAGTATCTATCAACAGATGAATGGATAAAGAAGATATGGCACATATATACAATGGAATATTACTCAGCCATAAAAAGAAATGGAATTGAGTTATTTGTAGTGAGGTGGATGGACTTGGAGTCTGTCATACAGAGTGAAGTAAGTCAGAAAGAGAAAAACAAATACTGTTTGCTAACATATATATATGGAATCTAAAAACAAAACAAAACAAAAAGGTCATGAAGAACCTAGGGGCAAGATGGGAATAAAGACGCAGACCTACTAGAGAATGGACTTGAGGACACGGGGAGGGGGAAGGGTAAGCTGGGACAAAGTGAGAGAGTGGCATGGACATATAAACACTATGAAATGTAAAATAGATAGCTTTTGGGAAGCAGATGCATAACACAGGGAGATCATCTCGGTGTTTTGTGACCACCTAGAGGGGTGGGATAGGGAGGATGGGAGGGAGGGAAATACAAGAGGGAAGAGATATAGGGATATATGTATATGTATAACGGATTCACTTTGTTATAAAGTAGAAAGTAACACACCACTGTAAAGTAACTATACTCCAATAAAGATGTTAAAAAAAATAATCAAGGGATCAATCCAAGAAGATATAAGAATCATAAATCCATATGCATCCAACATAGGAGTACTAACTACATAAAGAAAATATTAACAAACATAAAGGGAGAAATTGAAAGTACCACAATAATAGTAGGGGATTTTAACACCCCATTTATATAACTGGACAGATCATTCAGACAGAAAATCAATAAGCGAGCACTAGCCTTAAATGGCACATTAGACCAGAGGATTTAATAAATACATATATAGAACATTCCATCTGAAAGTAGATTACACATTCTATTTCAGTGCACATGGAGCATTCTGCACGGTAGACCACATGCTAGGCCACAAAACAAGCCTCAATAAATTTGAGATAATTGAAATCATGCCAAACATCTTTTCCAACCACAAGACTATGAGACTATAAATCAACTATTAGGAAAAAAACTGCAAAATAAAAAACCAACAAACAGGTGGAGACTAAATTATATGCTACTAACAACCAATGGATCACTGAATAAATCAAACAAATACCTGGACAATAACACAAACACAATGATCCAAAATCTTTGGGAGGTAGCAAGAACAGTTCTAAGAGGGAAGTTTATGGTGATACAGAATTACCTCAGGAAACAAGAAAAATATCAAGTAAACAACCTAATCTTAAACCTAAAAGAGCTAGAAAAAGAACAAACAAAGCCAAAAGTTAATGGACGAAAATAAGTAATAATCAGAACAGAAATAAATGAAATAGAGACTTAAAAAAAAAGTAGAAAAGATCAATTAACCTAAAAGATGGTTCTTTGAAAAGGTAAACAAAACTGATAAACTTTTAGCCAGATTCATCAAGAGAAAAGGGGAGAGGGCCCAAATTAATAAAATCAGAAAAGAAAAAATTACAACCAACATCACAAAAATCCAAAGGACAATAAAGACTACTACAAACAATTTTATTCCCATAAAATGGACAAATTCCTGAAAACTTACAGTGTCCTAAGACTAAACCAGGAAGAAATAGAAAATAAGAACACACCAACTACAGTAATGGAATTGAATCAGTAATTAAAAAAAAAAAAAAAACTCCCAACAAACAATATTCCAGAACCAGGTAGCTTCATAGGTGAATTCTACCAAACATTTAGAGAAGAGTTAATACCTGTCCTTCTCAAACTATTCCAAAAATTTGCAGAGGAAGAAACACTTATGAACTCATTCTATGAGGCTGTCATCACCCTGATACCAAACCAGAAAAAAAAGATATCAAACAAAAAAAGAAAATTACAGACCAGTATTACTAATGAATATAGACACAAAAATCCTCAGCAAAATACTAGCAAACTGAATCCAACAACACATCAAAAGGATCATACACCATGATCTAATGGGATTTATTCCAGGGATGTAAGGACTTTTCAATATCCACACATCAATCAATGTGATACACTACATTAACAAATTGAATAAAAACCATATGATTGTCTCAATAGATGCAGGAAAACTTTTGAGAAAATTCAACACTCACTTATGATAAAAACTCTCCAGAAAGTGGGCATAGATGGAACATACTTCAACATAATAAAGGCCATATGTGACAAATCCACAGCTAACATACTTAATGGTGAAAAAGTGAAAGCATTTCCTCTAAGATCAGGAACAAGACAAGGTTGCCCATTCCTGCCAGTTTTATTTAAGATAGTATTGGAAGTCCTAGGCACAGCAATCAGACAGGAAAAGTAAATAAAAGGAATCCGAGTTGGAAAGGAAGAAGTTGAAATGTCACCATTTGCCAATATCATGACACTCTACATAGAAAATCCTAAAGATGACACCAAAAATTAATAGAGCTCATGAAGGAATTCAGTAAAGTTGCAGGATACAAAATCAATACACAAAAATCAGTTGCATTTCTATACACTATCAATGAACTATCAGAAAGATCAATCGAGGAAACTACCCCACTTAAAATTACATCAAAATGAATAAAATACCTAGGAATAAAAAATACCTAGGAATAAAATACCAAGGAAGCAAAAGACTTATATTCAGAAAACTATAAGACACTGTTGAAAGAAATTGAAGACAACACAAATGGAAAGGTATGCCATGTTCATGGATTGGAAGAATTAATATTGTTAAAATGACCATATTACTCAAGGCAATCTATAAATTCAATGCAACCTCTATCAATATATCAAGGGCATTTTTTTCACAGAACTTGAACTGGTAATCCTAAAATTATATGAAAACACAAATATGCCAAATAGCAAAAACAATCTTGAGAGAGAACAGAGTTAGAAGAATCACACTCCCTAACTTCAGACTATATTACAAAGTTACAGTAATAAAAACAGTATGGTATTTAACAAAATATTGTAAACAAACTACACTCAAAACAAATAAAATAAAATAACCAGGCTTCCCTGGTGGCTCAGTGGTTGAGAGTCCACCTGCCGATGCAGGGGACACGGGTCCGTGCCCTGGTCCGGGAAGATCCCACATGCCGTGGAGTGGCTAGGTCCATGAGCCATGGCCACTGAGCCTGCGTGTCTGGAGCCTGTGCTCTGCAACAGGAGAGGCCACAACGGTGAGAGGCCCGCATACCACACACACACAAAAAAGTATGGTACTGGCACAAAAATAACATGTAAATCACCGGAACAGAATAGAGGGCCCAGAAATAAACCCTATGATCAATTAATCTATGTCAAGAATGCAAGAATATACAGTGGGGAAAAGACAGCCTCTTCAATAAGGGGTGCTGGGAATTGGACAGCTACATGTAAAAGAATGAAATCAGAAGATTCTCTAACTTCATATATAAAAATTAACTCAAGATGTATTAAAGACATAAACGTAAGATCAGAAACCCTAAAATTCCAAGAAGAAAACATACACACAATACCTTTTAACATAAGTCATAGCATTATTAGCACTGTTTTTAGACCTGTCTCCTAAAACAAAGGAAATAAAAGCAAAACTAAATAAATGGAACATAATTAAACTTAAAAGCTTTTGCACAGCAAAGGAAACCATCAACAAAATGAAAAGTTAACCTACTTAATTGGAGAAAACTTTTACAAATGATATGACCAATAAAGAGTTAATATCCAAAATATATAAACAGTACATACAACTCAACATTTAAAAAAAACTCAGTTAAAACTTAAGCAGGGGCTTCCCTGGTGGCGCAGTGGTTGAGAGTCCACCTGCCGATGCAGGGGACAAGGGTTCGTGCCCCGGTCCGGGAAGATCCCATGTGCCGTGGAGCAGCTGGGTCCGTGAGCCATGGTCGCAGAGCCTGCGCGTCCAGAGCCTGTGCTCCGCAATAGGAGAGGCCACAACAGTGAGAGACCCACGTACTGCAAAAAAAAAAACAAACAAACAAAAAACAGAAAAAAAACTTAGGCAGAAGATGTAAATAGACATTTTTCCAAAAACATTCAGACTGCCAACAGGAAGATGAAAACATGCTCAACGTTACTAATTATCAGAGAAATGCAAATCAAAAACACAATGAGTTATCACCTCACTCCAGTCAGAATGGCTATCTTAAAAATGTCGACAGATCGTAAATACTAGAGAGGTTGTGGATAAAAGAGAATGCTCTTACACTGTTGGTAGGAATACAGATTGGTGCTGCCACTGTCTAAAACAATATAGAGGCTTCTCACAAAACTAAAAATAGAACAACTATATGACACAGCAATTCCACTCCTTACTATATATCTGAAAAACATACTAATCCATAAAGAGACATGAACCCCAATGCTCATAGCAGCATTATTTACAATAGCCAAGATAAGGAAGAAACCTAAGTGTCTAGCAAGAGATGACTGGATAAATAAGATGAGATATGTTTACACACACACACACACACACACACACACACACACACAGTGGAATACTACTCAGCCATAACATAGAATGAAATTTTGTGACTTGCAACAACATTGATGGATTGCAGGGTATTATGCTAAGTGAAATAAGTCAGACAGAGAAAGTCAAATACTGTGTAATATCACTTACATGTGGAATCAAAAAAGTACAACAAACAAGTGAATGTTACAAAAAAGAAACAGACTCATAGATATAGACAATAGATAGTGGTTACCATTGGGGAGAAGGAAGAGGGGAGGGTCAAGATAGGCATAAGGGATTAAGTGTTACAAAATACTATGTATAAAATTAATAAGCTACAAGGATATATTTACAGCACAGTGAAATACAGCCAATATTTTATAATACTGTAAATGGAATAAAATCTTTAAAAATTGTGAATCACTACGTTGTACACCCAACATTTGAATAATATTGTACATCAATTATACCTCAATTTAAAAATATTTTCTAAAAAATACTAAACAAATTCCTCATAAAATATTGAAAAAAAAATAGAGGATGAAATACTGCCAAATTCAGTCTATGAGGCCACCTACCATGATACCAAAATCAGACAAAGATACTACAAAAAAAGAAATTACAGGCCAATACATCTGATGAATATTGATGCAAAAATACTCAACAAAATATTAGGAAACCAAATTTAACAGTTTATAAAAGGAATATACATCATGATTAAGTGGGATGGTCCAATATTTGCAAATCGATCAATATGATACTTTAACAAATGAAAGGATAAAAATTAAATGATCATCTTAATAGATATAGAAAAAGCTTTTGATAAAATTAAATATCCATTCATAGTTTAAAAAAAAAAAAAACTCTTCAAGTTGGTATAGAGGGAACACATCCCAACTATAAAGGCCATTTACAACAAACCAACAGCCAACATCATATTCAGTGGTAAAAAGCTGAAATTCTTCCCACTAAAATTGAGAACAGATGAGAGTGACCACACTCACCACTTCAATTTAACATAGCGTTTGAAATCTAGCCACAGCCATCAGACTAGAAAAAGAGATAAAAGGCATGCAAATAGGTAGGGAAGAAATAAAATAGTCACTATTTGCTGATGAAATGTTACGATATATAGAAAACTCTAAATTCTCCACCAAAAAACAAAATCTATTAGACCTAGAAAATGAATTCAGTATTGGTGCAGGATATAAGATTACAAGCATATAAAAATCTGTTGCTTTTCTATATGATAATGAAATATCAGAAAGAGAAAGAAAACAATCCTGCTTAATACTGCATCAAAAAATAAAATACCTAGGAATAAATTTAAAGAGGTGAAAGACCTATACTCTGAAAATGACAAAACATTGATGAAGAAAATTGATGATGATACAAAGAAATGGAAAGATATCCTGCACTCTTGGATTGGAAGAATATTGTTAAAAGTACCGTACTACCCAAAATAATCTCTAGATTTAATGCAAACCCTATGAAATATCTATGACATTTTTCAAAGAACTTGAACAAATAATCCTAAAACTTATATGAAAGCACAAAAGATCCTAAATTGCCAGAGCATCTTAGAGAAAAAGAAAAAAGAATGAAGCTGGAGGTATCAAGCTCTCTAACTTCAGACTATACTGTACTACAAAGCTACAGTAATCAAAACAGCATGGTACCAGCAGAAAAACAGACTTATAGAACAATGAAACAGAATAGAGACTCCAGAAATAAATCTACACACTTATGGTCAATTAATCTACAGCAAAGTGGTTAAGAATATACAAAGGAAAAGTTATTCTCTTCAATAAGTGGTGTTGGGAAAACTGGACAGCTACATGTAAAAAAATGAGATTAGAACATTTCTTCACACCGTATATAAAAATAAACTCAAAATGGAGTAAAGACATAAATATAAGACCTGAAACAATAAAACTCTGAGAAGACAACATAGGCAGGATAATCTTTGAAATAAATCATAGCAATAGTTTTTGGATAAGTCTCCTAAGGCAAAAGAAATTAAAGCAAAAATATTTCAATGGAACCTAATTAAACTTAAAAGCTTTTGCACACCAAAGGAAACCACCCACAAAATGAAAACACAACCTATTGAAAGGGAGAAAATATATGCAAATGATGTGACCAATAAAGGGTTAATATCCAAAATATACATACAGTACATACAACTCAATATCAAAACAACAGACAACAGGATATTTAAATGGCAGAAGACCTGAATAGACATTTTTCCAAAGAAGACAAACAGACAGCCAACAGGTACATGAAGAAATGGTACATTACTAATCATCAGAGAAATGCAAACCAAACCTCACACCTGTAAAATGGCTACTATCAAAATGTCTACAAATAACAAATGTTGATGAGGATGTGGAGAAAAAGGAACCCTAGTATACTGTTGGTGGGAATATAAATTGGTGTAGCCACTGTAGAAAACAGTATGGAGTTTAAAAAGTACTAAAAATAGATCTACTATATTATCCAGCAATTCCACTTCTGGTTATATGATAAAGAAAACTAAAACATTAATTTGAAAAGATACATACACCCCAATGTTTATAGCAGCATTATGGACAATAGATAAGATATGGAAGCAAACTAAGTGCCCATCGACAGATGAATGGATAAAGAAGACGTGATATATATATATATATACACACACACACAATGGAATATTATCCAGCCCATAAAAAAGAATGAGGATCTTGGGAGATGCAGGCACCTAGCACAGGAGTCCTGGGATGAGAAACGGGATGAAATGGCACATGGACAAGGATGGTGCTGAGTGGCATTGAGGTGACTGCAGTGGTGCAACAGTGAGAAGTGGTTGAGGTGAGCAGGTCTTTTGAAGTTCCTGCTAGCAAGGCTTCTGACATCTTTGCCTGGTCTTGGTGCTCTGGCCTGATGTCAGTCTTGAGCCTGAGGTGGGAGAGCCAATTTCAGGACATTGGACCACCAGAGACCTCCGGGCCCCATGTAATATCAGTCAGTGAGAGATCTCTCAGAGATCTCCGTCTCAATGATAAGACCCAGCTCTACCCAACTACCAGCAAGCTCCAGTGCTGGACACCCCATACCAAACAACTAGCAAGAAAGGAATGCAACCCCACCCATTAGCAGAGAGGCTGCCTAAAATCATAATAAGTTCACACCCCAAAACATACCACCAGATGCAACCCTGTCCACTGAAAAGACAAAATCCAGCATCATGCACCACAATACAGGCATCAGTCCACAACACCAGGAAACCTAAACAACCCACTGAACCAACCTTAGCCACCGGGGGCAGACAACAGTAATAAGAGGAACTACAAACATACAGCCTGTGAAAAGGAGACCCCAACACAGTAAGTTAAACAAAGTGAGAAGACAAAGAAATATGCAGCAGATGAAGGAGTAAGGTAAAAACCCACCAGACCAAACAAATGAAGAAGAAATAGGCAGACTACCCGAAAAAGAATTCAGAGTAATAATAGTGAAGAAGATGGAATATCTCAGAAAGGTAATGGAGAAAATAGAGGAAACGTTTAACAAGAAGCTAGAAGAACTAAAGAGCAAACACACAATGATGAACAACACAATAAATGAAATTAAAATTTCTCTAGAAGGAATCAATAGAAGAATAACTGAGGCAGAAGAACGCATAAGTGACCTGGAAGATAAAAGAGTGGAAATAACTACTGCAGATCATAATAAAGAAAAAAGAATGAAACGAGTTGAGGACAGTCTCAGAGACATCTGGGGCAACATTAAACACACCAACATTCAAATTACAGGGGTCCCAGAAGAATAGGAGAATAAAAAGTGTCTAAGAAAATATTTGAAGAGCTTATAGTTGAAAACTTCCCTAACATGGGAAAGAAATAGTCCAAGTCCAGGAAGTGCAGAGAGTCCCATACAGGATAAATCCAAGGAGAAACACACCAAGACACATATTAATCAAACTATCAAAAATTATATACAAAGAAGCAATATTAAAAGCAGCAAGGGAAAAGCAAAACAATACAATACAAGGGAAATCCCCATAAGCTTAACAACTGATCTTTCAGAAGAAACTCTGCAAGCCAGAAGGGTGTGGCAAGACATATTTAAAGTGATGAAAGGGAAAAGCCTACAACCAAGATTCCTCTACACAACAAGGATCTCATTCAGATTTGATGGAGAAATTAAAATCTTTACAGACAAGCAAAAGTTAAGGGAATTCAGCATCACAAAACCAGCTTTAAAACAAGGAACTTCTCTAGGCAGGAAATACAAGAGAAGGAAAAGACCCACAAAAACAAACCCCAAACAATTAAGAAAATGGTAATAGGAACATGCATATCAATAATTACCTTAAATGTAAATGGATTAAATGCTCCAACCAAAAGACATAGACTGGCTGAATGAATACAAAAACAAGAACTGTATATATACTGTCTACAAGAGACCCATTTCAGACCAGGGGACCCATACAGACTGAAAGTGAGAGGATAGAAAAAGTATTTCATGCAAATGCAAGTCAAAAGAAAGCTGGAGTAGCAATTCTCATATCAGACAAAATAGACTTTAAAATAAAGACTATTACAAGAGACAAAGAAAGACACTACATAATGATCAAGGGATGAATCCAAGAAGAAGATATAACACTTGTAAATATGTATGCACCCCACATAGAAGCACCTCAATACATAAGGCAAACACTAACAGCCATAACAGGGGAAATCGACAGTAACATAATAATAGTAGGGGACTTTAACACCTCACTTTCACCAATGGACAGATCAACCAAAATGAAAATAAATAAGGAAACATTAGCCTTAAATGATGCATTAAACAAGATGGATTTAATTGATATTTAAAGGACATTCCATCCAAAAACAACAGAATACACTTTCTTCTCAACTGCTAATGGAACATTCTCCAAGACAGATCATATTTTGGGTCACATATCATGTCTTGGTAAATTTAAGAAAATTGAAATTGTATCAAGTATCTTTTCCGACCACAACACTATGAGACCAGATATCAATTACATGAAATAAAACTGTAAAAAACACAAACACATGGAGGCTAAACAATACACTACTAAATAACCAAGAGATCACTGAAGAAATCAAAGAGGAAAGCAAAAAGTACCTAGAAACAAATGACAATGAAAACACGACGACCCAAACCTATGGGATACAGTAAAAGCAGCTCTAAGATGGAATTTTACAGTAATACAATCCTATCTCAAGAAACAAGAAAAATCTCTAATAAACCACCTAACCTTACACCTAAAGCAATAAAAGAAAGAAGAACAAAAAACACCAAAGTTAGCAGAATGAAAGAAATCATAAAGATCAGATCAGAAGTAAATGAAAAAGAAATGAAGGAAATAATAGCAAAGATCAATAAAACTAAAAGCTGGCTGTTTGAGAAGATAAACAAAATTGATAAACCATTAGTCAGACTCATCAAGAAAAAAAAGGGAGAAGATGCAAATCAACAAAATTAGAAACGAAAAAGGAGAAGTAAAAACTGACCCTCCAGAAATACAAAGGATCATGAAAGAGTACTACAAGAAACTATATGCCAATAAAATGGACAGCATGGAAGAAATGGACAAATTCTTCAAAAAGCACAACATTCCAAGACAGAAACAGGAAGAAATACAAAATGTAAACAGACCACTCACAAGCAAGGAAATTGAAACTGTGATTAAAAATCTTCCAATAAACAAAAGCCCAGGACCAGATGGCTTTAGGGACGAATTGCATCAAATATTTAGAGAAGAGCTAACAACTATCCTCAAAGTCTTCCAAAATATAGTGGACGGAGGAATACTCCCAAACTCATTCTATAAGACCATCATCACACTGATACCAAAACCAGATAAAGATGTCACAAAGAAAGAAAACTACAGGCCAATATCACTGATGAACATAGATGTAAAATTCTCAACAAATACCAGCAAACAGAATCCAACAGCACACTAAAAGGGTCATACAACATGATCAAGTGGGGTTTATCCCAGGAATGCAAGGATTCATCAATATATGCAAATCAATCAATGTGATACACCATATTAACAAATTGAAGGATAAAAACCATATGATCATCTCAATAGATGCAGAAAAATCTGTTGACAAATTACAACAAGGATTTATGATAAAATACTCCAGAAAGTAGGCATAGAGGGAACCTACCTCAACATAATAAAGGCTATATATGACAAACCCACAGCCAACATCATTCTCAAGGGTGAAAAACTGAAACCATTTCCTCTAAGATTCGGAACAAGACAAGGTTGCCCACTCTCACCGCTATTATTCAACATTGTTTTGGAAGTTTTAGCTGCAGCAATCACAGAAGAAAAAGAAATAAAAGGAATCCAAATCGGAACAAGAAGTAAAAGTGTCAATGTTTTCAGATGACATGATACTGTACATAGAGAATCCTAGAGAGGCTAACAGAAAACTACTAGAGTTAATAAATGAATTTGGTAAAGTAGCAGGATACAAAATTAATACACAGAAATCTCTTACATTCCTATACACTAATTATGAAAACCTGAAGAGAAATTAAGGAAACACTCCCATTTAACATTGCAAGAAAAAGAGTAAAATATCTAGGAATAAACCTACCTAAGGAGACAAAAGACCTGTATGCAGAAAACTATAAGACACTGATGAAAGAAATTAAAGATGATACAAACAGATGGAGAGATATACCATGTTCTTGGATTGGAAGAATCAACAGTGTGAAAATGACTATACTACCCAAAGCACTACCAATGGCATTTGTCACAGACCTAGAACAAAAAATACACAATTTGTATGGAAAACTCAAAAGACCCTGAATAGCCAAAGCAATCTTGAGAAAGTAAAATGGAGCTGGAGGAATCAGGCTCTCTGACTTCAGACTATACTACAAAGCTACAGTAATCAAGACAGTATGGCACTGGCCCCAAAACAGAAATATACATCAATGGAAGAGGATAGAAAGCCCAGAGATAAACCAATGCACATGTGGTCACCTTATCTTTCATAAAGGAGGCAAGAATATAAGATGGTGAAAAGACAGCCTCCTTAATAAACTGTGCTGGGAAAACTGGACAGCATGAAAAGAATGAAATTAGAACACTTCTTAACACCATACACACACGAAAAATCTCAAAATGGATTAAAGGCCTAAATGTAAGGCCAGACACTATAAAACTCTTAGAGGAAAACATAGGCAGAACACTCTATGACATAAATCACAGCAAGATCCTTTTTGACCTACCTCCTAGGGAAATGGAAATAAATACAAAAATAAACAAATGGGGCCTAATGAAACTTAAAAGGTTTTGCACAGCAAAGGAAACCATAAACAAGATGAAAAGACAACCCTCAGAATGAGAGAAAATATTTCCAAATGAAGCAACTGACAAAGGATTAATCTCCAAAATATACAAGCAGCTCAATATCTAAAATCCAAAAACCCCAATTCAAAAATGGTAAGAAGACTTAAATATACATTTTTCCAAAGAAGATATACAGATTGCCAACAAACCCATGAACGGATGCTCAACATCACTAATCATTAGAGAAATGCAAATCAAAACTACAATGAGATATCATCTCACACTGGTCAGAATGGCCATCATCAAAAAATCTACAAACAATAAATGCTGGAGAGGGTGTGGAGAAAAGGGGACCCTCTTGCACTGTTGGTGGGAATGTAAATTGATACAGCCACTAAGGAGAACTCTATGGAGGTTCCTTAGAAAACTAAAAATAGAACTACCATATGACCCAGCAATCCCACTACTGGTCATATACCCTGAGAAAACCATAATTCAAAAGAATCATCTACCACAATGTTCATTGCAGCCCTATTTACAATAGCCAGGATGTGGAAGCAACCTAAGTGTCCAGTAACAGATAAATGGATAAAGAAGATGTGGCACATATATACAATGAAATTTTACTCAGCCATAAAAAGAAACGAAATTGAGCTATTTGTAGTGAGGGAGGTGGACCTAGAGACTGTCATACTGAGTGAAGTAAGTCAGAAAGAGAAAAACAAACACCATATGCTAACACATATATATGGAATCTAAAAAAAAAATGTTCTGATGAATCTAGTGGCAAGACAGGAGTAAAGACGCAGATGTAGAGAATGGACTTGAGGACACAGGGAGAGGAAAGGGTAAGCTGGGACAAATGGAGAGAGTAGCGTTGACATATATACACTACCAAATGTAAAATAGATAGCTAGTGGGAAGCAGCAACATAGCACAGGGAGTTCAGCTCGGAGCTTTGTGACCACCCAGAGGGGTAGGATAGGGAGGGTGGGAGGAAGATGCAAGAGGGAGTGTATATGGGGATATATGTATACATATAGCTGATTCACTTTTTTATAGATCAGAAACCAACACAACATTGTAAAGCAATTTTTCTCCAATAAAGGTGTTAAAAAATGAATGAAATTCTGCCATTTGCAATAACATGGATGGATCTAGAGTTTACTATGCTAAGTGAGATAAGTCAGACAGAGAAAGACAATTACTCTATGCTATCACTTATATGCGAGTCTAAAAAATAAATGAATGAATATAACAAAACATGAACAGACTCAGAGATATAGAGAACAATCTAGTGGTTACCAGTGGAGTGAGGGAAGATGTTAGTGGCAAGATATTTGTATGGGATTAAGAGATGAAAACTACTATGTTTAAAATAAACAAGCAACAAGTACATATTGTGAAGCAGAGGGAAATATCTGAATCATGGAGTCTTAAAACTGCTTTTTCCTGAATTCCAACACACTGAAGCTGGATGAATTGATATAAACACCAGGGAAGACACCATAACAGATCATTCATGTGCAACCTTCATGCTCGCTGCTATGTGGGTCACTCACATTACCATTACCACAGACATTCAAATTACAAAATAGAGTATCAATTGAATTCCTTGACTCCATCAACTAAAGATGCTTTGAGCCCAACATCTGCTATGTGGGTCACTCACATTACCATTACCACAGACATTCAAATTACAAAATAGAATATCAATTGAATTCCTTGACTCCATCATCTAAAGATGCTTTGAGCCCAACATCTAGAAATCTGAAATGATTGCCCTCTGGAATCAGAAAATGAGTTAACTATAAATCTTTATTTTTGTTTTATTTTCATAGTATCTCCACATCATTAAATACCTGAAAATACACACTACAGCCAAATCTCAACAGATGATTAACCAGATCCTTAATGAACAAAGTTGAACCCAAAAAGAGTTGAACTTAAAATGTTCAAAGGAAAGAAAGAAAAAATCTCTTGTTTTTTCTTGAACTTGAGGTGGTAAAATGACAAAGATTCTTTGATTGGCCTAACTTTAGTCAGGCCCCTGAACCTACTCCGAGGCACATGTGTGCACTTTCTAGTAATATCTTCAGCAAGAAAACTTCTAAGTGAGCTCAGCAATAGTTCCTCATCCTCCATATCTGATTGCCCTAAATATCTAATCAGAATTCTTCTCCTCCTTCCACCAGGTGATGAATGATCTGCCTGGCCTCTCTTCGCAACAATCCAGTTAGATTGGTTTAGTCAGAATGCTCTTTATCCTTACTGTTTCCTTTTAGCAATTTTATAAAAAGTGGCCTCTACCAGGCTCCTTGACTATATATTCACATTTGCAAATTGTTCATTCATATTTGAAACTGGTTCTATACTGAAGTCTCCTTCCGCCATTACAATAGTTTCTAATAAACCTACTTTTTCTGCTTTAATGACTGTTGAGCTACATTTTTTCTCTAACAGTAGTCAGAGTGAATCACTCCAGATAGTACAGTAAATTCCCTCTTTACCAGTTGATTCAGAGGCATGAGGAGAAAAATGTGGCCATTTGGCAGCCTTAACTTCCATTTCAGGGGAATCATTGTTTTGTCTACTGGTGGAAGCATTTGTTCCTCTGGAACTAAGACTTCTAGGTCAACAGAGCATGAGATTAGAGGAAAAGGAAGGAAAAATTTGCTTGTAGGTTAGTAGAAGTAGGAGGTAATCATGTCATTCCCGTTGCCAACCTTCATTTCTGGGCCCATGAATCCAGGGTACCAGAGTAACACCACCATATGCTGAATGTAATTCAGAGCATATACAACCTCTTGGAGAGCCCTGCTACAGCATTCCAACACATTGCCACCCAGCTGGCACTGAAACTGAGTCTTCAAAAGGCCCTGTCTCTGTTCTATCAAGTCAGCTGCTTTAGATGGTGGGGATCATGGTAGGATACTGAATTTAATGAACATGGATCCATTGCCACACTCCCTTTGCTGTGAAGTGAGTTTTTTAATCTAAAGTAATGCTTTGTGGAATACTATAGTAGTGAATAAGACATTCTTTAATCTACAAAATGTAGTTTTGGCAGTAACGTTGCATGCAGGGAAAGCAATTTCATACCAAGTATAAGAGTCAGTTCCAGTAAGGACAAAACAACCACCTTCCTATATGGAAGCAGCCCAATGTAATCAATCTACCCCCAGGTAGCTGGTTAAACACCCCAGGGAATAGTGCCATATCAGGGACATAATGTTGATGTCCCCTACTGGCAGACTGGACACTTGGCCTTGGTAAATAGAAGTCCAAGTGGCTGAACCTATGCATGACTTCCATCTCTGCCACTACGGCCTCTTTCTTTATTAACCTGCTGGGAAGTAACAGGGTGGTGAGGGAAAGAGGCTACTGGTATCCACTGTTGTGTCATCCTATCC
>NW_028138492.1:0-28415 GCF_964270905.1 Leucopleurus acutus
AGAGACAAAACATTTTATCATTGGCAATACGAGATGAAATGTTGTATGGTCCCTGCTTTCAGCTAATTTACATTCCAGTTTGTGGTCAGTATGTCTCTCTTTGTTAAATAAAAATAAGAGTGATAATTAACTACTGTGTTTGTGCAAACATATTAATCATAAGGGAATAGGTTACACGCCAAATTAGTAATAAAGATAGTAATTGCTTTTTTGTTTGCGGTACACGGGCCTCTCACCGCTGTGGTCTCTCCCATTGCGGAGCACAGGCTCCGGACGCGCAGGCTCAGTGGCCATGGCTCACGGGCCCAGCCGCTCCGCGGCATGTGGGATCTTCCTGGACCGGGGCACGAACCCACGTCCCCTGCATCGGCAGGCGCACTGCCAACCGCTGCGCCACCAGGGAAGCCCAGTAATTGCTATTTATATTTGGAGTGGTACTCTATGAAATACTGAAGTCAGGAGCCCACTTTCAGGCCTCGTCCTTAGACAAAGCGGTGAAATGATTTGCAACCAGTGTACAAGGACTTCCCCTCTGAGGCTGAGCATTTTGAGGTGAAGTCTGGTCTCGTTAAAACAGGTTCTTGGGAATGAGGTAAGCTTTGTGAAATCAGCTGTTGAAGTCTGTGCGTTTTGAAAAGCCCCGTTCTGTATGTTGGAATTTCTTACTCGCTTACGGCCTTCTTTATTTTTCTTTGTTTTTCTGCATGTCTCCATTTCATGCCATCTTTTTTTTTGGTGGGGGTGGGGGGCGTGACCAAGGATTGAACCTGGGCCACGACGGTGAAAGCACTAAGTCCTAACCGCTGGGCCGCCAGGGAACTCCCCATTTCATGCCATCTTTTAATCATTCTCTTCTAACGTGGCCCATGTAAATAGTGGGCATATTTATTATAGACAGGTTACATTAGTTCTCCAGTTATGAGCCAGGTGCAACATAAGCAGTTTGTTGTCAGACAGGTTTTTTTAATTAAAGACATAGCCTAAAGATTTCTTTGAATATATCTTTAGAGTATATCTGGGTGATCTTTTTTGGACTCACAATTCGATCTTTCTAAGTGCTAATTCAAGTAATGGTTCCTAGTATTTCTAAAGCCTTCATTTAAATTATACTCAGATGTGTATTCAACAGTTATTACATATCAGGCACAGTGTTGGTGTCTCTCATTTTATTTCGTAATTAAATTATTTTAAATAAAGAACCTGAAGTACCTTTTTATTGGTCAGAGTAGAAAAAATAAAAATTCTAGCCCCGGTTTCCTCTGTGAGGAGGGTGTGTGGGGGGACCTGTCCGAAGTTCACCCAAGGATGAAACAGGTTATGTGAAATGTAGGGATGAATTACAGTGTGAAGAATTTGTCAGACAATCGACTTTTGTTTTTTGTTTTGTTTAGAAAGAAATCGTAATACTAATGGGATGTTTTGGGTTTAGGAAAAGAGAAGTGAAACTCCTGACCGTACCCCGCACAGTTTTGCATTGGCTTGGCGCTCGGTGGGTTTGGTGTGGTTGTGTAGAAAATAGCACTTTAAAATGTCATTTCTTTGATGAACAATAAAACATTAGGGTTCAAATTTGTAAAATTTTATGTTTCCAGATATTGAAGAATAAATTCTTCCTGCCTCTCCAAGAGATTTTCTCCAACCTCTGTAGTTTTTCCTCTGGGGAAGGGAGAAGGGGGAAAGCAGTCAACATACGTATAGTGGATAAAGTAGATTATATGAGAAACCTGGAGTTCTATTTTGTGCTCTTCCAAACTACTAACTCTATAATCTCATACACTTACTTTTTCTGGGAAAGGACGAATCCATTATTTTACTGCTTCCTTGGGTGCTGACCAGGCTTAATTAAATGTTTGCAAAGCACTTGGAGATCTGTGGATAAACACTATAGATGCTCTACATAAATAAACACATATTAATCCTAAATGTGGTTGATAATTACTGAGAAGAACAGACCATTTTTCTCAATTTCATAGTAATTAAAAAGGGCATACTTTAGGTGGAAAAAAGTATAAATGAATATGATGGGTTTAAATTTAGCATGGAAAGGCTTAAGTAATGTCTTGAATTGTGTTACGATCTATCCTTTGGGTCACTGTTGCTGATAATTTAGAAGTTCTTAGGCAGAAAGCTGTTACGTGGTCCTTTTTCTAGCTGGATCTGTTTAATGCTATTTGCTGAATCTAGATGGTTAAGGAATAGGGTAAATAGAACCAAAATCAGCCTAAGGGTGATTTTTTTCTTATTTGTGTAAAATCTGTAATATGGGATTCTCTTAAATCTTCAGTTCGTATTTTATGTTTGGCATATTATAACCTGGTATAATTGTATTTCATTGTACAAGGTAGTAGGGATAGTAAAATTTCAGTACTGCAGTCATGAGTTTTGCAATGTGTAGGTTGTAGGCGTGGAGCCAGGTTGGGAGAGAAATCTCACCAGTCTCAGCACAGAAGAGCATCAGTGCCTGAGGATGTGTGACTCTGACCTCATCTCTCAGGGTCCGCGATGAGGTTAGTTTCCTCCTCCAGAGAGGTGACAGGTTTTTCTGCAAAGACAAGCAACGCGAAATCTTCCCCTAAAAGGTCGGCCGCCATCAGCGTGGAGGTGACCTGACTTCACCTTGGAGACAGGTTTCTGTCGCGTGGGCCTGCGGGGCAGGGGCTGGATGGGTGAAAGCTGTGCCGCTTGATCACTTAGCTCTTGAGTTGCCATTGGCTCTATTTGCGTGTGCAGTAAAACACACATAACATTTAAATTGATCATTTTAACCGTTTTTAAGGGTCCAGTTCAGTGGCATTAAGTACATTCACCTCATTATGCAGCCATCGCCACCATCCATCTCCAGCACATTTTCATCTTCCCAGAAGAAACTCCATACCCATTAAACATGACTCCTCATTGCTCCCAGCCCCTGGCCACCACCGTTCTCCTTTCTGTCTGTGAAGTTGATACAGGTGTAGTCATACAGGGTTTGTCTTTCTGTGACTGAATCATTTCACTTTAGCACAGTGTCTTCAAGGCGTGTCCTTGTTGTAGCTCGTTAGAGAATCTTGTTCCTTTTTAAGACCGAATATCCCATTGTATTGATATGTGTATACCACATTTTGTTTATGCATTCATTCATAGATGGACGCTTGAGTTGCTTCTAGCTTTTACCTTTTTTTTTTTTTTTTTTTCCCGGTACGCGGGCCTCTCACAGTTGTGGCCTCTCCCGTTGCGGAGCACAGGCTCCGGACGCGCAGGCTCAGCGGCCATGGCTCACGGGACCAGCCGCTCCGCGGCATGTGGGATCTTCCCGGACCGGGGCACGAACCCGGGTCCCCTGCATCGGCAGGCAGACACTCAACCACTGCGCCACCAGGGAAGCCCCGGAGCAGAAGTTTTTAATTTTAGTGAATCCAGCTTACCCATTATTTCTTTCACGCATCGTGTTTGGTGTTGTATCTAAAAAGGCATCACCATACTCAAGGTTGTCTACGTTTCCTCTTAGTATCTCGTAGGAGTTCTGCGGTTTTGCGTTTTACATTTAGGTCTGTGATCCATTTTGAGTTAATTTTTGTGGGTGGCGTAAGGCCTGTTTCTAGGTGATGTGATGCTTTTTGCGTGTGGATGTCCATTTGTTCCAGCACCATTTGTTGAAGAGACTCTCTTTGCTCTATTATATTGCCTCTTCCCTTGGTCAAAGAACAGCACTGTTTACTTTTAAATAATTCATTTGTCTGTTATAGAAAAATATCTGGGACTTTTTTTGTCAGGGACTGGTTTACAGGATCAAATATGGTCTTGCTAATGTCCATTCCCAGTCGCTGGGGGTTTCATTCATTCAAAAAGTGTTGATTGTATACAGCACGTAGCGTGCTATGCACTGCAAGTCTAGTGGCACGCAGGCAAGCATGGTGTCAGCCATCAAGGAGAGGGGTGTGTAGCAGGGGCAAAGCAAACACTAACTGCACATAAGGTCGTGATTAAGCATGAACTCACGGCATGACAGGAGAGTGATATACAAAGTGATGGTAGTTTTGAGGGCGTTTCACCAGTGGGTTTTGAGGGGTGGCGTAGGAGTCGATCAGGAAAGGGAGGGTGAGGGCGAGTTCAAGGCAGAGGAAATAACACGTGAAAAGGTCCTCTTGCCCCTTCAAGGAAGCAAGAGCCGCTGAGGTTACCTGAGGGTCTGAGTGTGGGGTGAGTCTTGAAGACACGCAGGTCTTGCAGATACCACAAGAGTTGTAGTCTGTGCGCTGAGAGCAGTGGGAAGCCATGCGTGTGTCTGGGTTGGAAAAGGGGGCTCAGAGGATTCAGATGAAATGACCAGATTTTAGTTTTTCAGAGATCTCAGAGGCAGTCTGTCAAATGGGTTGAGTGGACGAGGTTAGAACTGAATCCAGACAGTTCAGTAAGGAGACTTTTGCAGTTTTCGCGGCAAAAGATAATGATTGGAGTGGGATGGTAGCAGCGGAGATGGAGAGAAATCTGAATTGTAGGGAAGGTAGAGACGTAATTAGTGGGACACTGTGACGGATCGGATGCGGACAAGGGTGTTAAGGGTGACTGGTCGACGTCTCAGGCATTATAACAGGACCGTGGTGGTCCTTCATTTGAGAGGGCGGTGCGGTGAGGGAGTGACGGAACCAAAGTCGGTGATTCCTCAGAGGTTTGGGTGTGAAGTGGGGAAGAGGTCAGACAGTAGCCACGGGAGAATGTAGGATCTTGGCAAAGTTTCTGGTTTTGGTTTTGTTTCTGAGACGGGAGAGACCTGAACATATTAAAAAGTGGAGGGCTTCCCTGGTGGCGCAGTGGTTGAGAGTCCGCCTGTCGGTGCAGGGTACACGGGTTTGTGTCCCGGTCCGGGAAGATCCCACATGCCGTGGAGCGGCTGGGCCCGTGAGCCATGGCCACTGAGCCTGCGCGTCCGGAGCCTGTGCTCCGCAACGCGAGAGGCCACAACAGTGAGATGCCCGCGTACCGCCAAAAAAAAAAAAAGTGGAGAACCTCTAGTTGTGGGCGAGAGGTTGAGCGGATGATACAAGAAGTCTGTGGAAGGGGCATGCTGGGGGTAGAAGGATGCCAGATCGAGAAGTGGAGGTCCTGGCTGCCTTCAGGTGTGCAGGGAGAGGAAAGAGAATAAGTGGCGTGGGAGCCAGCTTAGGGAGCAGCGGGTACGGGCAGCTCCGAAGTCAGGTACTCAAGTAGCTAGATTTTCCATAGCTGCTTTGGATCGTGGATACCGGTTATAGATAGATGCGACCATGAGACCGGACCAGGGCTTCCAAGCTAAAATGTCAACAGTAATGCTGTCTTTTCCAATAACCTACTAACCCGGGTGGAATTCAGTGTGGTAGAATTACACAACCTTATTAAATTTCAACTTTCTACCTCTAAAAGAAGTTTGATTTGGTTTTTATAAAAAAAAAAACCTGAGTGGGTTTATTTTGATATAATTTGCAAGGTGCTGTGTGTGTGTGCCCGAGTGTGTGTATGGGTGTTTGTGAAAAATCACACCTTCTAAATTTATACAAAGCTTGCGTTTTGTGGATTTCTGGTGGGTACTTGTTTCCTACAGCACGGTGATATTCGAGGGTGGGGACGGGGTCACAGCCATCCCTGTTTCTTCCCCTTGTTGAAAAATCATATTTTAGTTCAAAGCTGTTCAAGTGAGTCCTTGCTCTGCTCTCCCACCCTGTCTTCAGAGATATTATTTGGAGTCAGCAATCAATGGATTCCATCCCTCTGAGACTTGCTTAACCTACAGCCGCTGATAAAATACAGGCAAGAGCTCGTTACTTTATCTGAATTGTCCATTGCTACCTTAATGAGTGAAATGGTTAAGTAGAGGAGGGGGCGAGCCTTAAGGAATGTGTGTACCGTTTGAGCTGAATATTTCAGTGTATATAGGGAGAGGGAGGGCGAGAGAGAAATCCACTTACATCACTAGAACTGCATTGAGTGTGAGCCTTGCAGGTTAAGAGACAGACTCCAGTGTCTTGCTTTCTGCAGGAAGCAGCAATGCCGCCTGTTTCCTAAGAGGAATTTTTTATTTAGAAAAGGAAGCTTTCTCTCTACCCAGGAAATGGCTTTCCTTGTGCGTTGCTATGCCAACTGCCTGCAGCCATGGTCCTCCAAAGTAAGCACAATAATGTAATTATATTGGTGTATTGCATTCAGACTCGTGCTTCTCAAGATTGTGTGTGTGCATGTGCCGTGTTTCTGTTAGTGACTCTCTTGCTGGCAGTCATGCTTGTGTTGAGTGTAAGGGACAGACATCATTAGATCAAATGTCCATCAGTGTCATGCCGCCGAGATTAATTGTGCAAACTTGGTTAGTGGAGTGGGACAGAGATGACTGGTCACCGCTCCGTCAGCATCACTGGCAGCCAGGGAGGAGGTCCCGATTCACACGCTCTGCCCTGGTTCTTTCTTTCTTTCTCTTTCTCCTTTCTTCCTTGGTCGAAGGGGTCCGTATGTGTGATTGCAAATGAGACAAGAGTATTAACAATGCTTGGCTGAATGCTGAAGACCGGTTCCTCCACCACCCTGACCGAGATCATTCTCTGGGAAGCCTTTTGGAGGGGAGTCTGTGTGCAGTCAGCCATTTTAGCTTTTTTTTTTTTCCCCCTTTTCTTTTGCCTCTCGTTCTTCGGTCTCAGAAATGATCTTGTTCTCCGGGAGGACTGAGAGCTGGATAAGGTTTCCTCAGTCTCGTCGTAGCCGGAGATGGCTAGAGTTTCAGCGTTATAAAAATGGAGACCGGCAGGGTCGTGCGGATCCCTTTTCTGGTCCACAAGTATGAGGGTTTTCAGCTCACCGGTAGTGAGACTTGAAGCTGCAGCTGGCTCTCCTCCTCTTTTTTTTCTTTCTTTCTTCTTCGTTTTTCTTTTAATTCAGTGCTGTCAAGGGTGACTTGGCATCCATGAGAGACTAGTACATGATGTGTAAGTTCAGTCCAGCATATGTTTCTTCATTATGAAACCACTAGCAATCCCAGCTAACCATGGAGTTATGGGCCAGCAGGAGAAACACTCAGTAAGTACCTCAAATGCCGCTGTGCTTCCACCTTGCGTCATAGGGAACGGCTTTAAAATGGGGATGATCGCTGTGTCTCTTCAGGGGAGGCATGTTTTCTAGAGGGTCTGAGAGTCTGCTTGGAGGAGGGAGGGTAAGTTACAGCTGGCTTGTTCTTCCCATTCTGTTGTGATTTAACCATTTTTTTCAACAAGACCAGCAGTCCATTTAAAGCAAGATCACAAACATTGTGACACACCGGACGGCTGATTTTTATAATCAGAGATTAAAACTTGGCAATTCAGCTTTAACTCAGCACTCGAATAGTCTCTTAAAAATATTTGTATCGTTGAATTTAATGAGAGATCATGAAAAGGTTATTGGGCACAGGCGTCTGTGGTACGGAATTCACATGTAGGCTTGAAGGAGGGAGGAGAGCTTCGGTTATTGATTTGGTAATAAAACCATCAGTGGGACTCATCTGACTTCTTCACAGGAATTAACAGGTGACGAGAACACAGAATTTTTTTGTTTGTTTTCATGCCACAAGTATTGCTTCTTTATAATTGATCCCATGAGTCAGCTCTGCATTTGTCACGCTGAAATCCCATAGGCAGCTACTGCTGTTTGTGAGAAACACTTTTCTATGGTTAATACCAAGTCCGAGCCTCCTGTTCTAGGAATGTGAATTCTCACTTTGCTGCCTTTATACCACCATGTTGGAAGTTTTCTGCCATCACACTAATTCATGTGTGTGTGTCTCATATATATATTTAAATGTCCGAAATGAAAATGCATATATTTAGGCAGCTTATATAGTAATTAGTCTAAGTATTTTTAAAATGCCTATTTTTATATTCTGGCCTCTAGCAAGTACTCTATTAGGGTACAGGAATTATCTTTTATGTGTGCTAAAAAGATTGAGATGTTAAACTTTGAAGATGGAGGTAAATCGCTGAAGCTTTGAAAATTTATAGACAGAAGGCCATGAATTAGAATATCCTAGGTTTATGGATCTAATTTGGTTTTGTTCACCATCACGAACAAAATTGTTAACTAAATCCGAGAGGTTTTCTTAGATGAAGCTACCCATAAGGCATCGCCCTGCACGCCCAGAGAGTGGTGGGATGTTCCCGGGCAGTGGCTGTGTTGCAGGCGTGTTACGATGCGGGGCTTGGAGCCCAGCCCCCTCGTAATGAGATTCCTGTGGTACCTCGCTAATTAAATCTCTTCGGATCACATCCAAAAGCAGACCAGCCTTATACTTAATTTCGCTAATAAGAAAGGTTGTTATAGAGAAGTTCTACTCTAGTTAGACTTTAGTAACAGGGCCTCTGACGTGAAGCTCCTCTGCGCTCGGGATTTTTTCAGGGACCAGTAAGGTGTGTTACTTAAACTGCACTTGAGGAACCTTAGAAGCAAAGTTCAAATCACAGGCTCTTGGTTTACCTTTTTCACGTGTCCTTTCTCAGGATGGGGGGAGGGGGTTACTGAAATTAATAATCATATAATTTTAATGAACAAAGAAAATAGTTTACTGGCGGGGGAGGAAAAAGTAGGACTAGATTGATGAAAAGGAGCAGTTGGGCCAGGTAATACCAAATAGTGTGTGGATGCCTGTCCCGTAAAGCGTAGTTATTTCCTGACACGTGCTTGACGTTTTAGTGAATTCCAGGGTAATGCTTTGACAGAAGTAACCCTAGCCCTAAAATAGCTTTGAGTCAAGTGATATCTAGAAAGCGTGTCAGTGGTATCTCCCACCATATTTCTGTTACCAATTGAGGTCCTGGAGTTCACCGCCCAGATCATCCTCTGGGGCAGGGTTGTCAGTTGGTACCCTCAGGATCTTGCTACGTGGTCCTTGTGGATGAGGCCTTTGGTTATGTAGACTTTGCTGGTTAATGAGCAGACCTTTAAGACTTTAATTTCATGCAGGAGGTGAACAGGAGAACAGTGTCCCGGCTGTCACGTAATAGGTGACTCAGTAAAGAGCTGTTGAGCAAACATGAGTGGGACACCCCTCTTCTGACCTATGAGGCTTTACGAGGATAATGTCAGAGCTCATTTTAAATGCGTGAAGTTTGACAACGTCACAGATAACTTCCATTTTCGCCTCTTCGAGAAGTTTGTGGCTTTTTAAGTGGCTTTGACTACGGAAGTGAGTGAGATACTAAAAGGAACAACATTGAATCGGGGGCTTTTTTTGAAGCTGTGGTTGAGCAGGGGTAAACTCAGTTTTTCTACTTTGTGAGAATCTTTCAGATCTCACGGGCTTTTATTCTTTCCCTGTCGGGCACCGTGCGTTCTCTCCGCTGCTGGCGCTTAATAGGTGCACAGTAAACACTGCTGACTTTCTCATCTGAATGAATTTGGGTTAGTGAAGCCCCACGTACCCTTTACACTAGTGCCTTGTATACGTTTTGTCACCTCTCCTCCCTGTGGCGGTTCCACCTGGCCAGGTGTGAACACCTGTGCGTCGCCAAGATGGCCCCCAACACTGGGCTCTGTTCTCACTGCCGCCTGGCGCTGAGTCCGTCTCCAGGGGAGCCTTGTGATTTGGGGGCTTTCGACGATAAAAGGAGATTATTAACGTTAAAAAAATGTATGCTAAAACTCCATTTCAAAAAGACTGCTCTGGAACACTAGTGGCACAGACTGTTCATAGATGTTACACAAGAAAAGTTGCACAGGCTTAAGAAGTTGCGGAAAACCTGGGGGTGACAGGAAAGGGCCATTGCTCCATTTACCAGCTGTTCCATGTTCTACCCGCCCCCCCGCCTTTTTGCCCACCTCAGATGAACTGGCGGGAGGAGGGTGCCTTCAGCCTGCCTTTGAAAGTTGTGCGATATACGATGACTTAGAAACTTTGTAAATTTTTTGCATGAATCACTTAAATCAACTTGGTATTACCAAACTGATCATCTAGTTTTCCTTTGCACATTTTATAGAAATTATTGATATATGTAGTGCGCTGTACTTATAATAAATGAGACTTCAGTCGTGATGAAATGATGATTTTTAAAAAGTGGTTTATGTAAGAAAATGCCTACTTGAATGCAGGGAATAAACAGCAATAGCTATCATTTATTGAGCACTTATTGTATGACAGGCACTATGTACTACATATTATCTGAATTATCACAGCAACCCTTCAAAGAAAGATTTATTATCACCTTTTCAGAGATGATGAAAATGAGGCTTAGCGAGATTAAAAAATACCTTTTCCCAGGACTGTAAGCGGTGGAACCATCCCTGGAGCCCAGGTGTGTCTGATTTCACAGCCCTGCTTTAACCACCGCCCTGTGCTGCTTCTCCTTCTGTGGCTAGATTTAGTCTAAATCAGGTGTTTGGACTGTATACTTACCAGAGCTGCTGTGAATTACTGGAATACACGACTTGAAAAACATGCTTGCTTTTCTTTGGCTACTCTTGTTTTTCCTGGTATGTGTGACAGACATTCCAAGTTCATATAAAAGGGCAACAATATCATGATCAAAATTATTTTACAAACTTAAAAAAATAGTTTTATAAAACTATTTGATAGATGCAGTCAATAAGCTTCTGTCCTTTTTTTTTTTTTTTTTTTTTTTAGCGGTACGCGGGCCTCTCACTGTTGTGGCCTCATCCCGTTGCGGAGCACAGGCTCCGGACGCGCAGGCTCAGCGGCCATGGCTCACGGGCCCAGCCGCTCCGCGGCATGTGGGATCTTCCCGGACCGGGGCACGAACCCGCGTCCCCTGCATCGGCAGGCGGACTCGCAACCACTGCGCCACCAGGGAAGCCCAGTACCTTCTCTTTTTTAATTGCTGCTTAACTCTTTAAGCATAAACTTGATGCCTCAACTTCTTCTGCTCCCTTTGTAACTTCAGACGGCCTGACCGTGGCCACCTGTGCTCCGTGGGCAGCCCTGAGCCTGGCTGTTCCACGCCCCCATTTCTGCTTTGGTAGAGTCTGCATCTGCCATGGAGCCCGACTTCTGCTCACGACCACCTCTCTGAAGTCCACACTGGCCCTGGCTCGTCTGTAGCCACAAGTCATCGTTTCATGAGTCTGACTTCCTGTTGGTCACCGAGGACCTCTGTCATCTACATTCTCTCGCTTAGGAGCATATTTTTTTCCCAACTGTGCTTTTTTCGGTTAGGACAAGGTGCTCTGATTACAGATGCTAAGGGCCCCTTTTCTTTTCCGATTTTTCAGCCTGCAGTGCTCTGTGCTTGACTTTCATTTGCTCCTTGTTTCTGTTCATATTTATCTCTGCTTCCTCTGAATTATGATTTAGTGCCACTTAATATGTAATTCTTCATTTTATTAATTGTTGTAATTGCTTTGGTCTCTGCGGTTAGATGAGACATCATATCTGGAGTGAATTCTCCCCCTTCCTCTTACCAGGTGTGAAGAATATGGTTGGAATTCAGAACTCTTTATCAACTGTTAAGAGTACAGAATAGAGAAGGCTTTTGTAGGATGGAAGAATAGCAAGTGAGGGTCCAAAGATATAAGGAATTAGAAGGTAATGAGATCATCACTATTGGAATAGATTATGTCAGCGAGAGTAGGTCAACACAGGTGACAGAGAGGAAGGTGTTAGGACACTTGGCAAATTAATGACTATAATATGAAGATCCAGTGAAGGAGTGTAACCTCCTTCTCCCTCCCACCCCCCTCCTGACTTTAACTAGAAAAGATTCAAGGAAACTCAATTCTGAAAAAATTGCTTTCATCCTACCATGACAATCTGACCTTGTCTGTAAACATTGGGTAGAGTGTCTTTTTAATATAATTTGATTGACGCATTTTCCTTAGCAGGGTAGAAAATAGCACCAAGATTAATCATAGGTGTTAAGTTACACCTCTTTCGGGTTAAGACTCTACCTCTTCTTTATCTGATCTTTATTTTGTCTATTATGACAGATATATTTCCCGAGATGAAATAAACTATCTCTTACTATCTCTTGGGGAGATTTTCCACTGTGCTAGCTAACAGAGGCCTGAGAGGAAGCAATATCCTATTGTTTTATTCAAGGACAAGGTCATCTTGCCTTGGATTTGGGCCAAGAAACCCTGGCAACAAATAATAGATCTTTTTACCCTGTTAGAAGTAAAGAAATATATTTTAAGAACTTGCCAACGCATTGCATACACAACTTGCATGTATAAGATTGAAAAAAGCTCTATCTCATTGTAGGACATATTAAAGAACAATCCTTACTTTTAGTCAAAAGAAGAAGCATACTTTCCATCCTTGCTTTTAAACATTGTTTGGTAATGATCGACTTAAATATAGACTGCATAAAAATAAAATCAATTAAGAGTAGTTGGAAAAGAGAATGATCAATTAAAAAAAGAATGCTCAAAATGCATCTTATTAGAATATCAAGTATTTCTTCTTTAACTATTTAACCATAATAAGACTAAAGTTACAGTTTTATTTCTCATTTAAAATATCATACTTTATATGTTTGAAATACTGATGTTAAATTTAAACCAAAATAAATACTCTGTAAATTTGGTCATGTAGATATAATTATCCCTGAAGTATAAACTGAAATTTCTTTAGTCCATTTCCTTGATTTTAGGCCTGACCATACTCTTAAATATTTTATTCAGGTAATCTGTTTAAGAATTCTTTGAAGAGTGATGGTTGAGTTTCCTTCTTTTTTTCCTGTGCTTAATAAGCATGTAAAATTATTTTTATTTAATTTAAATCCTTAATGAAGTACCTTTTAGTGCTTACTTTATGTACCTAGTGAAAAAAAAGGCAACTTACTACTGTCAGGTCTGTAGCAATCTTCTCTAAACTTTTTTTTTTTTTTTTTTTTTTTTGCGGTACGCGGGCCTCGTGCCTCTCCCGTTGCGGAGCACAGGCTCCGGACGCGCAGGCTCAGCAGCCGTGGCTCACAGGCCCAGCCGCTCCGCGGCATGTGGGATCTTCCCGGACCGGGGCACGAACCCGTGTCCCCTGCATCAGCAGGCGGACTCTCAACAACTGCGCCACCAGGGAAGCCCCTTCTCTAAACTTTTGAAAATTTTTTCTACTTAGATCAAATGACCGTTTTATCTTTATCCATATATTTTATTTGGATTATGATTTAGTTATGAGCTTTTAAAAATTTTTTTAAACAAAAAATGAGTGCCGTTATATACATAGAGATATACTCGTGAGGGAGAGCGGGGTGCAAGTGTGTGTGTGTGTGTGTGTGTGTGTGTGTGTGTGTGATTTAAATGAAAGTTAGTAAATTTCCTCAAGGTCTCTGTTCAATTTCCTTGTCCTAAGATCTTTGCTTTCTCTGACGTCCTCATTTCTCTTCATCATTAAGAAATGGTCTTTATTTTCGGAGGTCTGACTGACACATGCTTGTGATCGTTTCCATGTACGGTGTTAAAATGCCAGGGCTGTTAGTACTATCTTAGGTGTTACACAGAACGAGTTAAGTAAAAGTGTCTATTTTGGGGAACATAGATAAGAAGCTTGTTCAAAAACGTACAAGAGACCATAAACGCACATTTACACGCTAAAGCACGTAAAGAGATGATGCAAGAGAGCACCCGCACTGAAGTGTCGCGTAGAGTGTAGCACGCACGCTGGCCTCTTGGGCCCTTGGGCCCTGCCGCTCCCTTTCTTGCTGGTCCAGAAACACCCTGGCCACGCAGAACTGGTCACTTGTCAACCTCCCCCATTTCTTCTTGTTGACCAGACCTCCAGCATGGGCCTTTTATGTTAGTTATGCTGTGTTTCTCTCTCTCTCTCTCTCTCTCTCTCTCTCTCTCTCTCTCTCTCTCTCTATATATATATATATATATATATATATATATATATATACACACACACACACACACACACACACACGTATACACATGGCGTGTGTGTATATGGTACATAACGATCTTATTTACTTGTACAGTCTGTGATAATGCCATATCCGCATAATGTATCGGTCAACCCCCAGTCAGTGTTTCTTCTGTAAAGTCATTATACAGATATTCCCCACGTGCTTCAAATCTCCTCACTTCATATCAGTAATACCACATCCTCTTCATCACTTACACTACCTGCTCATTACAAAGGCTGTTCTCAGAGGCATCATAGGCATGGACTCACTTTACAGTTTTTGATCAATAAAGTGACAATCTGAAAAACACTTCTGAGTTAGTAAGGTACATATTCCTCTTTCGTGAACTCCGAAGAAGTACATTACTGGTTTATAATATTGACTTGGTTTGATTATAAAATAAAACATACCTCCCTTATGTATGCATGTATTTCATGCATGTGTGTGTGTTTGTGTAAACATGATTAATCCAGAATCTCATCTCTAATTTAGGTATGTAGAAAAAGCTAGAATTCTGTTATGTATTGGTAGAGGGTAATTTTCAGAGATATCTGAAAATATGTGTAATCTCCTCTGATAACCATTTTATTTTCTTACAGCTCTAATTTAAAGATCTTGAAAATACAGATTATGAGGGAGCACCTTATTATGGGTTATCTCCGATAGCTGAACATTTCACTAATTTTAAGTTCTAGTGCACAACTTCACACCTTTCATAATAAAAGACAGTGAAACATGACTGTAAGAAAGGCATAGAATTGTAACCTTTGATTGTCTCTATTCTGCTAGGAAAAAAAGAATGGGTTCAACCTGACATTTTTACTCTAAGTTTTAATAGTGAAAGCGCTCTCTTTTTTACTTTTCTCAGTAATTAAGAAAAATTTGGAGTTAAGTGGGAGTGCCGTGGCATGTAGTTTTTCTGAATTTTCTGAAACCGAGAAGTTCATAGTACCTTTAATATTGGTGAGAAAGATTGCTTCAAGTTGTCAGTAAGGATCTGGAAGGATTCTGTAGTCACTGGACCTACAGCATCTGGGTTGGTGGGGATGGAGCGAGGTTGGCAGAAGTTGAGTGATGAGCACAATTTACATGTCAGGTTTCCAGTAATTGAGAATGTGAAGGATGAAATTAACTTTTTCTTTATGGCTAATTAATCTTAGACTTACTTGTTTTCTTAAAAGTATACTTTTCTTATTTTAAATGGCGATTTAAAAATATGAATATAATACCTTAATATTAACGTATAAGGCCTCCTATTTCTTACTGAAATTCATTCCACTCGTGGAAACAATCAAATGTCTAAATCATCCTACTTTAGGGATAACATTTACCTAAATATGGAACTATTTTATTTACAAGAGTTACCCTTTGAATAGCTAAGCTAAATTTCAGTGCTTGTTTTGTGTTATGGCTGTTTAGGTGTCAGTTTGGTCTGTGGTTTGTCCCTTATTAGTTTTGTTCATTAGTTATAATTTTATAAAATATGTAGCTATACATGTGTTTATTAAAGAAAAACTAGAAAACAGATGAAGACAAGGACAGAAAAAGAATCACAATTTTACTACCCAGATAAACCATTGGTAACATTTTGATACATAGCCTCTTATTGTAGAAATGTATTTTTTTTAATTTATTTAATTAATTTATTTTTGGCTGTGTTGGGTCTTCGTTGTGGTGCATGGGCTTCTCATTGCGGCGGCCTCTCTCGTCGCGGAGCACGGGCTCTAGGCACGTGGGCTTCAGCAGTTGTGGCTCGCAGGCTCAGTAGTTGTGGCTCATGGGCTCTAGAGCACAGGCTCAGTAGTTGTGGCACACGGGCTCAGCTGCTCCGCGGCATGTGGGATCCTCCCGGACCAGGGCTCGAACCCGTGTCCCCTGCATTGGCAGGCGGACTCCCAACCCCTGGGCCACTAGGGAAGTCCCAGAAATGTTGTTTATATTATACCATAGCATAAAATCTGGCACTGATATTTGTTCTAGATTTCTCCCAACCCCCAAATATATGTAGAAGGTATATTTAAGGACAACTTATTTAAGAGACACGTTGTAACTATCATGAACTGCTTTGTCTACTTTGTAGTTTTAAAGTTTTCCATATAATATACATTAATATATAACATGATATATGTATTATATATAATGTAGTATATATAATATGTACATAAAATTGAGGGAAAAGTTACTTAAAACCTTCTTTAGTTACTGTTAGAATTCCATTCCAATATGGGAAAGAAAGAATCCAGTGTGATTTTAATAAAGTTTACTGTAGTCATACCATTGTGCTTTTCTTGAAGTGGATGCAAAATTTTAAGATACCAAAAGTCAACATTAAAATGTCAAAAGAAAAAGAAGTGAACTTTCAAATAGCTTAGCTAAAGAAAATATTGATATAAACACCTGTGACAACATTCCTTTCCTCTTCCCATTCCACTGGATAGCATGTCTTTTACCACTGAAATCCTTTGTGTTCCTTTTAGTTGGGCATATTTCCAGACTTCTTTCCCCTTCATTATCCTGTTTTCGTTTTGCCCCCGCCCCGAAAAAAATTAACAAACTGATATAAGTAAGATTTAAAGAATGTCTTTGAAGAAGCAAACATCACAGAAGTTGATAGTCGTGATATTAAATGAAAAGTTCATTTTGTTCTAGAAAAAGAGCTGTGGGTAACCTAAATGCCTCTCAGTTTTTTCTCAGAGCAAGAAACTACTTAAGGTCTGTCTTTGAATAGAAGAGGAGAATAGAGGCTGTAGTTCTCATTTAACAAAAGTGTCTTTCAATATTAGTGGAATAAAGTGTCAAAATAAACTGAGTACTTTTTAAATTAGTAGCTAGTAAGAAGTAAGTCTGTACTGATATGAAAAGTCTGTGGATTAAAAGAAATACATTAAAAATTAATGTAAAATTAATTAAAAATTACAGAAAGTTATTAACGTTACTCTTGTCCTTTTTTAATCTCAGCTTAATTTTGTCCATTTTGAAATTATATATTCTACCTATTGCCTTTTGAAAAGAGAAAATTAATAATGAAACAATATATTTTGAATGTTTTCTTGTGGGTTTTATCTAGATTTCTATAAAAGTGATTTAAAAATACGGTTTGAAAATTTTGCCTCTGGTTGGAAGTAACATATATTTAAATGCTGGGTGAGCAGTAGGACCAAAAAAATACATAGGAGCCCCCTGGCAGGAATGTCATTTGTGACTCAAGTAGATGAAGAAGGAAAGAAGAATTGAGCTGTGCCACAAACAGGGGTAGGAGACAAGCGAGGTGTAAAGAGAAAAGGAAACGGGGCTTTTTGCAAGGCAAGAGGAATGAGCTAAAGCAGTGAATCGAAAGTGTCTGTGTACAATTAAGGAACAGTGAGTGGGACACTTCCCTGGTGGCGCAGTGGTTAAGAATCCGCCTGCCAGTGCAGGGGACACAGGTTCGAGCCCTGGTCCGGGAAGATACCACATGCCGCAAAACAACGAAGCCTGTGCGCCACAACTACTGAGGCTGCACTCTAGAGCCTGCAAGCCACAACTACTGAGCCCGCGAGCCACAACTACTGAGCCCATGTGCCACAACTACTGAGCCCGTGTGCCTAGAGCCCGAGCTCCCAACAAGAGAAGCCACCGCAATGAGAAGCCCGCGCACCACAACGAAGAGTAGCCCTCGCTCTCCGCAACTAGAGAAAGCCCATGTGCCCATGCGCCCATGCGCAGCAACGAAGACCCAACGCAGCCAAAAATAAATAAATAAATAAATTTATTTTTTTTTGAGAAAGGAACAGTGAGTGGATCGGTATGGCTGGCGTGGCCGGCATGGAGGGGCAGCTGGGAGATGCAGGTTGATGAAGGAGAGGCCTTTGAATGTCAAGTCAGAGAGCTTTGGCCTCGTGCTGTCGATTTATGTAGTAGTTAGAAAGCCATCAACAGTAAAATGTAAGGAGATAGAAGTGTGATGTGGGATAACCGTGTTCCCGATTTTGGTTTCTGAAGTCTGGGCTTTGTGTTAGGGCTTCCTTTAGGGTGGCTGGTAGTCACACCATCTCTGTTAATCTGCCCATAGTTGGCTAGTGTAAGGCACTGGGGGTTAGTTCACTTGACTTTCAAGGACCCAGGATTTTCTTTTCATTGACTGTAAGACGGATCCCGGTTTCAAAGATGTTAAAATTAAAAAAGAAACTGTGCACCTTAGAATCTGTGAACTGTACTATCAGCTACGTTAGTATAATGGTGTGCTTAATGTAGCCGTATCTGTATATTACAGTAAGAGTAGTGGGCTTACAGTTGTGGAACTAGATATGCCAGATGACCTGTTTGAGGGAACTGTGTTCTGTGTTTGGTCTCGAGTATTTGAGTGTGAGGACGTCTTGGCTCCTGTCTTAGACCTGCTCACAGACTAGTAGCAGAGACAGACCCGCTGACACATGCCCGGAGTCTTATGGATGGGGGTGGGGTGGGCAGGGAATGTGCCGGGCAGCTGGAGCCCACCAGGTGCATAAGGTTGGACGTGGGGGGCAAGGGCGTTTCAGGCAGATGGATTTGGAGGTTTTAAGTAGAGCACCAGAGTCATCCTGATAGAAGAGTAGAAGCCCAAGGTGAAGTGGGGTTGGAGATGCCCTGCTCTCATGTTCAGTGCCACACTCTCATCATTGATAGGATGCTGTTGTTCCTACCCCAGAGGAGCCCGAACCCTGAAATACACTGAAATATTGGGGCTGGCCAGAAAGTTCCTTCGGGTTTCCCCAGCCGTTGGCCAACCCAATAACTACCCAGGGATCTGCAGGACCTCCCAGGACTTAATCAGGGGCTGGGTTGGGGGGGCGTGGTTCTCAGTGAGAAAACGATGCTGCTCCTAGAGACCTGTCTGTACACACAACCCAGTGTGGGAAATAGTTTGTACCTGTGATCATGAAGGCTGTCATCTGACCAGCTGTAACCCTTGTTACACGAAGGGAAGGGATTAATAGGAACTGTAGCCTCATGGTCAGAGCGAGGCTGCAGAGCCAGGAGCCCGGGTCTACGTTCTGGCTTCGCCACTCGCTGTGTGATGCTGGCTAAGTGTTTAGCTTTTCTATTACATGGAATCCTCCTTTGTCACATGGAGATAAATGGTTGTGTGATGATTAGAGGTAAAATCTGTAAAGGCTTGGAGCGACGCATGGCCCATCACAGGCACAGTTCTTAGGTTTTTTAAAGATGCTGTTTATCCAGAAGGTAAGGAGAATTAAATCTGTCACGCAGGTGGGTCAGAGACTGTGTGTTAGGTTTTCCCTTTGCTTAGACGACGTGTCCTTGAGTTGATTCGCTTTGTTTTCTCTACAGTTCCATACTCAGCAAGCAACCTTCCGTTGATTATTCAATATTAGAGTAAAAAAACAGTAGCAATAATGTCATTAGCTACAGTGGAAGGCTTTCTGTGTTCTTAGGCGATGTTCTACAATAGAAGTATATCCCCTTTTTATATATGAAGAAATTAAGGCATAGAGCGGTAAAGTAACTTTCCCAAAGTAATACAGCTAATACATGGTGGAGCCAGTGGCAGTCTCTCCTTGTACGTGCAGACACACACACCCACACACGTGTGCCCATGCAGATCTATTTTTGGAAGCTACATGAAATACCTAAATTTGCTTCTCCTACATCGTTGCCAAGGATTGGACCAATTCCTTGTTTTCTGTGTGTCCCGTGGATTATAATTCTCATCAGACAGTTTGAGAACAGGTTATTCCTCCCCCTACATTCCGAGTTGATTTTCTTTAGTGTGAGTTTCAAAGGGATTTCTTATGCGTGATGTAGTAACTACCATTCTTACCATAGAATATAGAGTGCTTTGATGTTGAAGGAAATAAACCCTTCAAGTTTGGCCAGAATGGCAAGAATACAGTTTTGTATTGAAGAATAACTCTTTACATGAAAGTTTTCTCTTGTTAATGCAACTTTTTACAGGAAGGTCACCATGCTTATCTGACATTTCCCATCTGTGTGGTTCTCCAGAGGTCTTTTACAATTACTCTGTTTTTAGACTTGACTATAGAAAAGAATCCTGTTTCTGACTTACTGTTTGGGTGATATGATTGCTGTCTTCATTTGTTTCCAGGTAGATAAGTAATTCATAAGGAGCTAATTTTAGCATATAGCCAGATGAAAGAGTTTTCTCAGCCAGACAGACTTAGCAGCACTGTCTTAGACATTTAAAATACAGATGTGAATAATAATTAGGTCCATCTTTATTACAATTTTGACATCTCTTTAGCCTTTATCGCTGTAACACATATTCTTGGGACTGTGGAACATAGCTATAACTTGTAGGGGACTGTACTTTCACACGGCCATCGTGAAGTGACCTGGTATCCAGTGATGATGCTTCTCCTTGCATTAAGAACAGTCTTGGGGCTTCCCTGGTGGTGCAGTGGTTGAGAGTCTGCCTGCCGATGCAGGGGACACGGGTTCCTGCCCCTGTCCGGGAAGATCCCACGTGCCGCGGAGCAGCTGGGCCCGTGAGCCATGGCCGCTGAGCCTGCGCATCCGGAGCCTGTGCTCCGCAACGGGAGAGATCACAGCAGTGAGAGGCCCGCGTACCGCAAAAAAAAACAAAAACAAAAAAAACAGTCTTGTCTTGTAAATAAGTTCATTTGTATCATTCTTTTTTTAGATTACACATATAGGTGATATCATATGATATTTGTCTTTGTCTTACTTACTTATTTGGGATTAACGTGTGCACACTGCTATATCTAAAATAGATAACCAACAAGGACCTACTGTATAGCACAGGGGACGCTACTCAATATTTTGTGCTGGCCCATATGGGAAAAGAATCTGAAGAAGTATAGATACGTGTATATGTGTAACTGAATCACTTTGCTGTACACCTGAAGCTAGCACAACATTGTTAATCAACTATGCTCCAATATAAAAAAAAAAAAAAAAAAAAGAACAGTTTGTCTTGGCTCTGCTACTGGCCCTGGATTCAGTAGCCATCCTTTGTAAGGAGGAGGGTGGGCGGGGCTTCCTCATCCTAGGCAGGGTTAGAGAGCATCCTTCAAGGCATATGTATCAAGTACTGGCTGTGTTAGCCATGGATATATTCATTACTACGTATTAGTTCTTCTCTCTATTTTGTTCCCTCCTTCAAGTGTTATCCAAAGATGCTGTGGAAAAAAGATACTGCCAACAGTTGCTTTATAGTAAAGTTGACAAGTGTCTTTGAAGTGTTAGCCTGAGCCTGAGAGCAAAAGGGATGCACACGAAAGTGTCACGTGCAGCAAAACTCACTTATGGCCGCTGCCCAGTGCCTGACACCGTCAAGCGTGCTGATGAGGACACTTAAAGCAAAATCCCCTTCATTTCAACTGTGAGCCTTTCCCCATAGTACTAGGAAGGAAGGAACTACTTCAGCTAGGTTTTTTGTATAGTAGAACAATAAAATATGTTCCGAGACCTTGCTTTGAGTCCTTGTTCTGATGTTGACTAGCTGCTCAGCTACTAGCCAAGTCGTTTTTTTTAAATTTTATGTATGTATGTATGTATTTATTTATTTTTGGCTGCATCGGGTCTTCGTTGCTGCGCGTGGGCTTTCTCTAGTTTGCAGCGAGTAGGGGCTGCTGGGGGCTACTCTTCGCTGCGGCGCGTGGGCTTCTCACTGCAGTGGCTTCTCTTGTTGCGGAGCACGGGCTCTAGGCGCGTGGGCTCAGTAGTTGTGGCATGCGGGCTCAGTAGTTGTGGTGCACGGGCTTAGTTGCTCTGCGGCATGAGGCAAGTCATCTGACGTCTTGAGTTCCTGTTTTCTCAGTTCACAGCGGAGATCATGATTATAATACCAGTCTCCCCACAGCATGAATTTAAATGATTATGGTAATAGCTACATTATTTTACTAAGTGCTTTACATATATTATTTTCTTCAATCATCAAAATGATACTAGGAGCCAAGTGAGATTCTCCCAGTCTTACAGATGAAAAACTTGAGGTTTAAAGGAGGAAAATATAAAAAGAGTTCATGTCTTCAGAGTCTTTTTGCAAACTCTAAAGCCTATGTGGGTGTCAGTTATCGACATTAGATTATAGTACTCCAGGGTCAGCCCTTTGTGGGTTGGAGACCTATCTCCTCTGTGTAGCCGTGTGGCATTGAACAGATGACTTGAATGTTCTGAACCATTTTCCTAGTCCGTAAAGCGCTGTTCGTGACGCCTACCTCATAGGTTGCTTCTGGGGGGTTCCATATATGGCACAGGATCTTGTACACAGTGGCATCCATGAACTAGATTCCCACTTTTCCAGCCAGAAGATTTCCCTTTTTTGGTTTTTAAATAGAATGTTGACAGTGATTCAGACGTGTATTTTCCCTTATCTAATTTTAAGTTCATAGAACATGATTCTCTGTTGGACATCTTTAGATCAATTATGATTTGCTTTAAGGTCCATCATTAACTACTTTTTACAAATTGGTACTGGTTTTCAAAATAGCTCATAAAAGATCATCGTTGCTAAGAAAAATTCCTGTTCAATTTTTCACAAGTACTTAAAAAATTTTCCCCACTTATTAAGTGATTTTGTGCAAGCAGAGCTGCTTAGTAAGACCTGTCTTTGTAGTCATTTCGCGCGCGCACGCGTGTGTGTGTGTGTGTGTGTGTGTGTGTCTGTGTTTGCAACGAGGTATTTTTAGATAGTTTAGCTGAACAGCAATCTGACGTCTTTAGAGGAGACATCAGTTCATTATGTGGATACAAATTCTATGCTTTCAGCTTTTATACACCAAGTCTTAATTTAAATCTGTTCTTCTTGCCGTTTCTAACGAAAGAGACTATATCATGGTATGTATTCTATTTCTTCCTAAGGCTGGCCCTTCTAGTTAACCTTTGCTTAGAGAAACGATCAAGGTAGAAATGCCTGTATTTGCTCACAACTTAATATAGATTATACAAGTGTGGAATTTTGGGTCATATTTAAATATGCCATTATACAGCATGCTACACAGTGTTTTTCTATTGCGATGTGATTCAGGGGATTTAAAATAGTCATTATGGGCTCATAAATGCTGCTGTCTCATAAGAAGAACAATTTAAAGGCCAGGATGTGGGAGTTCTATCCCTCTAACTGTACATATTGCTTTATCGGTTCAAAAAATGCCTTTTGCTTTGTGAAAGATAATTTAATGCTGAGTATGTAAGAAGAACATGGTTATTTGCTCTTGTTGCTCTAGACAGTGTCATGTATTAAGTTATGATATCTTCTTTTATCTGTTTTGTTTTTTCATCTTTTTAAAAATTCTGGGAAAAGAAGCTCTTGCAGCTTAAGCAAATTAATGTTAGTTGTTTGTGTTACTTGTTCTCACAGAAAGGATGCCTTTGGTTACTAATAAGCATAGAACTGATATGTTTGTTTTTCTGATTTTACTATAGCTAATTTGGGGAAGATATTCATATAGAAGTTCAAAAGATTTTTTAAATTAATTTTCAAAAATTTCCTTTATTCATTTTCCAGAATTTAAAATCTATTTCTACTTCATGTCAACGTGTCACAGCTTGAGTGAAAACTTTTGTTATTCATTCAGATGTGTTATCTGTGTGTTGTGAAGCTTCCAGGATTTGAGGCGTGGTTTATAATTGTTAATTCAGTTATTTGATAGTGTGTGAACCAACTGGCATCTCAGTGATATTTTAATTATTGCAGTGGAAGTCTTCATATTTTCCCTGATTTTGTAAGCATGAAGTATTATCATAGAGAGATGAGTTACTTAACCTGAAGAAAGTCGTGAGCTTGGAGAGTCAGGTTAATGATGGGTTGTATCTGAAGATGCAGAAAGCTTTCATTCGTCAAGAAAAAAGCAATAAGCAATATCTACATATATGGAAGGGTCAGACAGGACATTTTTGTAGTATGAAAACCAGAGGAAATCCTAAAGCCCTGACATTAAAAAAAAAACAAAAAACCCTTTCTTGTTCTTAAAAATTAGTGGTGTTATGTAACCATTTAAGAATTTAGCTGAAGCCTGATATTAAGTGACTCAGATTCCTAGCTTCTTAATGATGCTTCTTTACAGTGAAATCCAAGCAGTTGCCAGATTCTTGAGCCATGAGTTCATTCTCCCTCTCCCCAAAATTTGCATGCCATCAAAATTGAGACTCAGTGCCAGAGGAGGTGTGAGCGCTGCCATTCTTATATGCTAAGTGTGATACACTGCACGTCATGCTGTTCCTCAGTGGAATCACTGATATTTCAATTTAAGAGAAGTGACCAACTTCAGGCTAAAGTTTCTTTACTGGGAAGTGGCATAAAATCTCCTGAATCTGGCTTTATTGGCCCCTTTTCTTACTCCCCACAGCATCTGCACCAGAATAGCCATTGTTCTTTCAGAACCGTTCTCCCCAAATCAGCTGGGAAAGGGCCCTGCCCTTCTTCTGATACAGGAGTGTATTAACCGTATCAGCTAAACATGCTCTCCTCACGTCACCAGTGTTTTCCGGTCTCACCCCTGACTTCGAGGAAGACACTTACATAAGCTGCTTCTTACACACATCACCCCAGGGGGCCTTCAGGAACTGTGAAATAGGACACTTCAAGACTTTTTCCTCAGGTACCTGGTGGTTCTCACCACCCTAAGGAGGATTCAGATTGGAAATATTAAGGATGTAGTTAATTGTCACCCCATTCCCCATCCCTGCCACACACACACACACACACACACAGAGCCAGTCATTGGCACTGAGATTAGTGAAGCAGTGTCCTTGTGGGGATGTGTCGTACCTGACTTCTCAGGTGTTCACTCAGATCGGCACCCCATCCCCCCTCCCCTGAGTTAAAGGTGATTAAATCTTACTGTTTTGTTCCATTCCTTTCAAAACCTCTTATAAGATCTGAACCATCAGTAACTGGAATTCTTGGCCATTGTGTCATGTGTCACCTTTCCCTTCCTTTCGCCTTGTCACTTATTCACTTTGGAATTAAAGATGTCTTAATTCACTCTTTCTGCATTGACTAGAGATGATTTTTCACCTCCAAAACTTCATGGTTTATTCTCCACGTTTCTATAATTGGAATATATTTCTCATTCCCCAGTTTCCCATCGTTGGTAGAATACATTAGAATAAGCCTTGTTCATTCATATGTTAGGATATGCATATATCTACTTTGATGGGAAGGTATCTAGCTTATATGCATCAGAGAGTAACGGAGAGGACCATGGTCTTCAAGGCAGGAGGCCACACAAGAGAAATTAGGGTTTATCTGGTTTGCTCAATAGGTTTTGTCATTGGTGTCTTGGTTACTACTTCGTGTTTCTCGACTCTAATCTTCAAGTGAGTTCTCTGAATTGATACATGAGAGGAAGTAGCTTTCTATCTCAGGAGGTTTCTTAATCCTGTTGATAAAACCGAAGGCATTAAAGAACCGATTTCATTTATACAGGCACAAGAAGTGAGATGGCAAACATCTCACCAAGTTCATACCTCAGCTGAACTTTTATTAGGTTGATACATTCGGAGGAGGCCACTAGGTGCTTCTCAAGTTCTTTAAGAGTCTATGAGCAAAATCCTAGATGTTGAAGCTAACTTTACTTTAAAATATAACTGAATTCTTGTTTTACATTCCTGTGGGGCTCTTTTGTCATGCTTTTGCTAGTATGTATCTAACACCTTTACAGTTAATGGCTTAGCTCAAAAGGGACAGAAAACTTGAGACCTTTTACCTCTTATTACCCCATCTGATTTGCTGATTTCGAGAATCATCAGCTCATCACAGGATGGATCAAAATATCCTCTTCCTCATTATCATAACCATCTTGATCATCATTTATTATTATTTTTGTATGTACTAATATTAACCTGGAAGCACTTAACGAGCAGGTGAAAACTTTTACAAAGTTTCCCCCCGCCCAAACCAGACATCCGCTGGTTGATTATAATCAAAATTCAAGACTGTTTATTCCATTGCCCACGAGATACTGTGAGGTTGTCACCTCGGATTTTTTTTTTTTTTTTTTTTTTTTTTTTTTTACTTTTTCTTGGAGTCGAGTTGATTGACAATATTGTGTTAGTTTCAAGGGGAGCAGCAGAGTGAATCAGTTATACATATAATACATATATCCACTCTTTTTTTTTTTTAAAGATTCTTTTCCCATATAGGCCATTGCAGAGCATTGAGTAGAGTTGTCACCTCGGACTCGACACAGCCAAAATATGACTTCTGAGTGTTCTCCCAACCACCAACCCAGCCAGCCAGGCAGGCCGCAAACACTCATGGTTCTCCAGGTTTCCTCCCCTCACCGTCCTTAGTGTTACCATTTACCGAGAGATGAAGACCCCAGACCTGCGAATTATCTTTGGTTCTTTGGGTCGCCCAGACTCCGTGCTCTTCCGCAAGTCTTGTTTATCCCTCCCTCCTGCTGGTGGCTCTCCCTCCATCGTTAGCATCCTGGTCCAAGCTATCAGCACCTTCTCACTTGGACGCTTCCCGCTGACTCCTGGCGTCCCCCTTACTTCTAATCTTGCCCTTCTCTGTGCCATTCTTCACAAAGCAACCCACCGTATCTTAAAAAAGCAGAACCAGACCATGTCATTTCTTTTAAAAGTCTCCAGTGCTTAGAATAAAATCCGCCCTCCCTGCAAAGCTGTGCATGAATTGGGCTCATCTTGGTCTCCTCTCTTAGCCACTTCCCTCAGCTCCTCGACCTTCCTTATGTTCATAGAACGGACCAAGCCACGGAGTCTCCACAGGTTGTTCTTTTTTGCCCGAATTCAGTCTCCTGTGGCCTTCACCTGGCCTGCGCCTAGACGCTCCGATCCCAGGTGCAGGAGAGTCTCCTGCCAGGCCAGTCTGGGGTAGCCACGCAGGCATTTCTGTTACAGCACATTTATTTATTTATTTATTTGCGGTACGCGGGCCTCTCACTGCTGTGGCCTCTCCCGTTGCGGAGCACAGGCTCCGGACGCGCAGGCTCAGCGGCCGTGGCTCACGGGCCCAGCCGCTCCGCGGCACGTGGGATCCTCCCGGACCGGGGCACGAAGCCGCGCCCCCTGCATCGGCAGGCGGACTCGCAACCGCTGCGCCCCCAGGGAGGCCCCGCAGCACATTTTAAAAAGTATCTGCCAAGCAGTTATTATCACGTTCCTGTTGCTCCTGCTGTTGTTTATGTCTTCACTGCTTACTTGTTAAGTGTCTCTCGGGGAAACGTAAGCCTCGTGAAAGCAGGGACTTCATGCGCGAGATTCAGCACTTAACCTGGCGTGTCTAGGATATGTGTACCATGAAAAAGCCATTTAGGACATATTTACTGAATGTGTGAGAGATGATTTACTGAAAAGTACAATAAGGCAGGTATGGACAAACATCAGAATGAGTAGATAATTGTTTCCCCTTGAGAAGATATTTCCCCCCTATGGCTAGGTAGACTTAGATGAAACTGAATAGGGTCTAAAGACTGAAGGCATATTTACATTAGCAATCGTAATGATAAATTAGGATTAACATTGCTAACTATCAGCATTTTGTTATAGTAAGTCATGTAGTTCTTTAACATTTACATAAAATAAGGAAATAAATATTATTCACCTAAGCAGCTAAAACTTTCTGGGATAAGCTGTTTAGGAATTTTGGCTGATGTGACGTTTTAGGCATTTGGACATTCTTCCTAGAAGGAATATTAATATGGATTATATGAAAGATCAACGTATCTTTGAAGGCCTTAGGTATAATTCAGTGCCCAAACCAGGTCAAGGTACTTGCTTGTGTTTTTATATGGTGGGACCTCGACTGTCTAACATTATGAAAGTTACATGCTTTTCTAAGAGCGTTTGTCTTAATATACATAAGTCATGGAATTGAGGTTAAAATTAATTTTGGTTTATGCAACATAATAGATCATTAGTAATGAACTCCAACTTACTTTTCCCTTTTAGTATTTATTTTTCAGAATACTTGTTTAAAAATAATAATGCCACAATTTACATTGTAGAAAATTTGGAAAATATTCCAATTAATTTTTTTATTATATGAAAGTAAGATCTGGATTCAAGTTTTGACAGTGCCATAACTAGTTCATTTTTCTTGACATCAATTCCCACAACTGAGAAATGAGGAGATTATGCTAAATAAATCCCTAAAAATCCTTCCAGGTCTATAATTGTACTATACAAAAACTTGCATTTGCATAATGCTTTATATTACTAGAGTTCTTTCACGTTGGTCGTCTGTTCTCAGAGCTGCCTTGTGAGACAGGCAGGATAGACCTTGTTATGTCTACTCCACACTGGTGAGAAAATTAAGCTACAAGGAATTACAATGATTTCTTGGGTCACACAAACTGCTTGGATATAACCGTGTATTGTTTCTACAATTTCATATTATGATTTATGACCTCCTAATGCTAATCGCTGGTTAGGAACTTGGTCAAAATAAGTATTCATTTTGTTAGTATATTTAATAAATTACCACTCTGTAAGAAGTTGAATATTTTTATAATCTGACCCCTCGTACCTGGGAAATTTGGTCAGGTACCCACATAACTTAGAGGAGGCCAGAACTAATTACTAAAGTGTTGTAGCAATCAGTGACACATAGGTGATCGCCCTGATGGAACTTTACGTAGATGGGATTTTATCTTTTGA
>NW_028138491.1:5000-7500 GCF_964270905.1 Leucopleurus acutus
GACGTTCTTGGCGAACGGGACCGCTCTTCTCGTTCTGTCCGCGGGCCCCTCGCCTCTCTTGTCACGCCCTGCCCGGCCTGCCGAGGGGTGTGTGGGAGGCAGGGGTGGTGGTCTCCGGCCCTGGCCTGCGGTCTCCCGCCTCCTGCCTCACGGCGTGGGCGGGGCCGTGGTCCTCGGACGCAGCAGACGCTCTCGCTTCGCCTCCTTGGCGTGTGCCTCGCGGGCGGTCCTCCCCGCGTCGGTGGGGGCCGTCCCGCCGCTGCGCCGCGCGCCCGCTGCCGGCGCGTGAGCGTGACTTGCTCGGTCCTCTGTGGTGCCCCTGGAGCGCTCCAGGTCGTCCCTCAGGCGCGCGAGGCCGAGCGGTGGTGTCGTTCCCTTTTCCCAGCGTGCTCCTCGGGGTCTCCGCCGCGGTGGTGTGTCCCGTGAGTGGCTCTCGCGGGGGGGGTCGAGACGGTAAAGGGCGCGGGGGCTTGCCTCTGTTTCTCTGCTTCGGTGGGGGACGGGGGCCTGCCGCCTCGTCGCCATCGTCCTCCCACGGTGTGCCGTGGGGGGACTGACTTCGTGGCCGGGCCGACGCCGCGTGTGCCGCCGCCCCCCACTTGCGTGTGTGGGGGGAGTCGCACAGGGGCGTGGGTGCGATCGTGTCGGGCCGGGGCCTGCGAGAAGGGGGGCGTCTGTCGCGCTTCTCGGGCGTGCTCCCCCCTTCCGGAGCCCGGTGGACGAGCCTGGGGGGCGGCAGAGGCTGTGCCCCCGAGGCTGTGGCCGCGAACGCTCCAGTGGGCCGTGTGCTTACCCATACCGCAGACCCCCCCCACCCCTCCCACGGCCAGTCGTGGACTTGGTGGCTCGTGGAGCGCCTCCGTGGGCCCGAAGGGCAGAGACGATGGGTGGGGGATGACGCACCCTCGGTGAGAAAGCCTTCTCTAGCGATCCGAGAGGGAGCCTTGGGGTACCGGACCCCCCAGCCGCTGCCCCTCCCGAGCGTGCGGTGGCCACGGTGGCCACCGCCAGAGCCACGTGGGCGGCAGAGGCCCTCGCCCTCGCGGGAGGGCTTGCGCCGGCCCCGCGGTGGGGCCGAGCGCCGCTCTTTGTCTACCGCGGCCCGCGCCTCCCCCCTCTGAGTCGGGGGAGGGTCCCGCCAGGCCGGCGTCCGGCGCGGGGCCGTGTGTGCGCGTGCGCGTGCGGTGACTGACCCGCGCGGTGGCGAGCCCGAGGTGGGGTTCGGGGACGCACGGGCGTCCCGACTCCCCAGTCCCGCAGCCGCGAGGAGCCCGTCGCGCCTGCCCTCGCCGCGAGTCGCGGCCGGGGGCGGTGTGTGGGCACGGTGCGGGTCGCCTCGCTCGGGAGCGTTTCCCTGCGGCGCGAGCCCCGGGGGTCGGACTCAGATGAAGGCGGATGTGGCGAAGGACGGAGGAGGTTGAGTTTGGGCGGACGGGTCCCTCCGTGTCACGCGGGGGGAAAACCGTCGCACACGGGCCCCGGCAGCGGGGCCGGGTCGTGGGAGACCCCGGGGTGGCCGGGGCCGGCCGGCGTCCCAGGCGTCGTGGGACCGCCCTCGTGTGTGTGGCGGTGGGACCCCGCGCTCGTTTCCCTGGCGGGCCCGGTCGTGCCTCGGCCCTTCCCGTCCCTGGGCGGGCGCCCCTGCGCCCCTGCCCCGCGGCCCTCGCCGCCGTGTGTGCGCGTGCCGTCCCCTCCCCGTGGCCGCCGGCCCTCCCCGGCCCCCAGCCCTCCGTGCCCCCTTCCCCGTCTGGGATCGAGCCGGCCTCGCCCACGTGAGGGTGTCGCCCGCCGCGGCCGCCGCGGCCGGCGGCGTCCCCGGGTGGAGTGCTCACGGTCCCTGAGGCGGGGGAGTCGGGCGCGGCGGCGGAGGCGTGTGGTGGGGCACGTGGGGCGGCCGGTGTGCGCGCGGGAGAGTGTTGTTGTCGCGGGGCTGGCCGCGGCTCTCGTGGGTGTTTGGCGGTGGTGGGCGCGAGCCCCGCGAGGGGGGGGCAACCCTGGTGGGGGGCCGAGGAGGCCAGTCGGCGTCCTGGGTGCCGCGGGACCGCCCCTGCGCTGGAGGCCTCTGGCGGTGAGACCCCGTGTCGTGCCCCGGCGGCCGACTCGCGTCCGTGCCCTTAGGATGGCCCCCCGGGCCTCCCTCGCGTCGGCGCGCGTCCGCCCCCCGCCCGCCACGTCTTCCGCGAGGTCGCCGCCGCGCCTCCGCGACGGCGGCCGAGCCAGCCGCGCCTCGTCGGCCCTGTCTCCCGTCCGTCCATCCGCCCCGTCCGTCGCGTCTGCCGACCCCCGGGCCGCGTCCCGGTGTGCTTCGCTTCCCGGGCCTGCCGCGGCGCCGCTCCGTGGTCTGCCGCCGCCGCCGCCGCCGCCCGTCCGCCGGCGTCGTTGCGTGTTGGGCGAGGTTGGGGGGACGGCCGTCCGTCCGTCCCCCCTGCCGCGCCGCGCCCCGCCCCGGCGCGCTCGCCCGAGCGCGGGTCGTCGGGACCCCGGCCGGCCGTCGCGGACC
>NW_028138491.1:22500-28339 GCF_964270905.1 Leucopleurus acutus
TGTTAACGAGATAAGGATGTTTAAGGGGAACTCTCCCCCCAATGATCGTTTTCCATAGGCCGACTTCAAGACTTTCCCACATCTCTGGTCATCTCTAGGCTTAGAGGTTGGCTAAGTGCCATTGGCAGGGTGAAATCTCAGCGAGTGTCTACATCACCTCCACATAAGATAAAATACTGAAATGTTCACGGCTCCACAAGTCTAAGGGTCTCCCTGCTTTGGACCTTTTACGGAGGAGAGACTGAGCGTGTTTGGTTCCATGCCTAGATAGATCTTGTGCTTTAGGGAAAGAGTGTACTCGGTAGGAGCCTAGACTTCTACAAAGTATTCCATGTTCACACTGTTCACTGTGGTTGGCTTCCTTACTTTCACTGACTGAAGAAAAAAAAAAAAAAAAAAACAGACAGTGTCCAAGGACGAGGCATTCTAAAGAAGGAACGGAACGTGTGTGGTCCAAGCTACCTGATGTCGCCATCCTCATGGTAGGAAGAGGACTTTTTTGGGGGAGTGGGGAGGCAAAGTAGAAGATACGCAGATAATGTTTGGGGGAAGGAGAAAGAGATTTTAGTCCTAAAGGTGGTCACTTCTCAATGGAAAAGAAAGAAAACGAGGGACAGGCTAAAAATGGGCACAGACGATTGGAAAAGGTGTGTGAAGAAAACGGTCTTTGGAAAGGAATCGGATCCGTGGTCAGGACTGACTGGATAAGATGAGGATGGATTCAAAGACAGAAATGAGTTTTCGTATCAACGTGAAACATGTGCAAAAATAGAATTTAGTTGTCTCTCTATGTTAAAAGGACAAGGTTTGGGTTTAGGGTTTGGGTTTTTCTTTCATCGGTCTGCTCTGTCCATCATGAGAGATCAGATTAGATTAGGAAAGGTTTCTTCCTTTATCTTTAAGGAGAGAAGGGAGGGAAGGAAGGGAGGAAGGAAGGAAGGAAGGAAGGAAGGAAGGAAGGAAGGAAGGAAGGAAGGAAGGAAGGAAGGAAGGAAGGAAGGAAGGAAGGAAGGAAAAAGGAAGCAAGAAAGAAAAGCTTATGCCTTGTCAAAAGTCATCACTTATTTTCTAGGTTGCCGTTATCAGGTCTCGGAGGACTCACATCAGCTTAGTCCTCTCGAGATTCAAAGAACCAGGTGTGGCTCGGAACTGAAGAAGAAGCTTCTCTCTCTGCCTAGCAAGTCTCTCCTTGGGATGTCGGTGACCTGGCTAGCGAAGCACTGTTTCACAGTGACCTATATCCGATTAAGTGCTTTACAACCTTTTGGATATTTTGGACACACTTGCCCCCCGGTTGAAGGACAGGTGAAGTCCTTTGGACTTAGAACGCACTTTGAGTTAGGATGCAGGAGGAGAGGGCCCTCGAAATAGCCCAAAAATGTGTTCTCTCTCCTGAGAAACGAGAGAGATGAAACTGAGTACGTTTCTTGGAGAGCATCGATGACACGGGAAGCGTCGTCGAAGAGGAAGGAACAACGTGAAGTCTACTTTGGCTTGTGTCTGTACACCGATGTGTTCTAACTGTTCCAGACATGATGGGATGTTTCTTCCTGGAAGTCTTCTCTGCCCTGGCATAAAGGGTTGTCTGTCGTCGTCAAAATGGAGGCTCACACGAAAGGGACGGAACCCAGTATCAGGGAGGTGTTCTAACCGACGTTCACGCCAAGGCAGCAACAACAGCCTGTGGAAAGGTGGTGGGGGTGGCGGGGCACACGTGGATCGAGTCCATTCTGTCCTGTCAACAGCCGGTCGGGGCTATGGCAGACGGGAGACGGCGGCCCGGCCGGTTGGTTACTCCCTGGCCGACCTCCCCCCTCCCCCACCCCCACCCCCCCACCTTGCATTCCTTCACCCACCCATGGTGCCTTGAAGATGACCCCAATTGTACATAGACATTGGCGGGAAGATTTCTACAGTCTACCGGCAACGTCTGACCTGTCATGCTTGTAACCCTGGGGGGGGGGGGGGAGGGGGGCGGGGGGGAACTATTTTTCTCTCTGGAAAGAAAACCTCCTCTCTCTGGACCCTCTGAACCCCAGCCACTGGACTTCATTCCACTGCCACTTAGTAGGGGTCATCCAAACATTCTTGTGGCCGTAGGTATGTCTTCCGTGTGGGTTGAAGTCTTCCCTCACTCACTGCAAGCCTGATGTCCTCACCGTGGCACAGAGACCGGTAAAAAAACAAAATGTGTTTGCCACTTGGGGTCTACCTTCCACAGCCTCCCCTGTGATCAGATCACGGCACCCGCTTCGCTGGGCAAATCCTACAATCCTTCACAGAAGCTCTTGCAAACTTTTTGGAACCGTCACTCGTCCAGTCACGCTCGATCATCAGGCAAGGTCGGCAGAACCGATGGAAAGACTGGACTCCAAGGAGAACAAGGATGACTTACACGGGGTTGAATGAACTGATGAACAGGATGATAATGTGTATGACTACTTGTGTAAAGTAGGACGGATTGGGGAAGCGGGGGATAACTTAGGGGGTTGGGATGAACATGTACACATGACTGTACATAAAATCGGTAATCAACAAGCAAGCGCCTCCTACTATATAGCACAGGAAACTCTACTCAATACTTTGTAATAAGCCTATGAGAGAAAAGAATCTGAAAAAAAAAAAAAACCCTACGTAAAATACATTTATATATATATATATATATATATATATACACACACACACACACACACACACACACACACACACACACATACACACACACACACGTGTGTAGGTATATGTATATATATACACGTATGTATATATATATGTATATGTATATATGGAGAGAGAGAGAGAGAGGAGGGAGAGAGAGAGAGAGAGAGAGAGAGAGAGAGACAGAGACAGAGACAGAGACAGAGACAGAGAGAGACAGAGACACTGAGACAGAGAGAGACAGAGAGAAAGAAGAGACAGAGAGATAGAGGGATTAGGACTGATTCTTAAATCTTTTGTTTTCCAGAGACAAGGAAAAACAGAAACAAACCAACAAAACCCAATTTTCTTTTTTCTTTTTTTTATTTTTAAAGATGGACATCCATTTGGTAACTTATACCTCTGTCAGCAGGATGGAATCACTGATCTTTTTCTCCCTACCTTCCTTAATTCAGAAACTCTCAGTGAGGCTTCTTATTTCCTTGGCAACCGAGTTATTTGCATACGTTACTTGGAGGCCAAAATTATGTTTCCATAAAACGGGGATACTCACTTGTGGATATGAAGTTCTGGAGCTACTCGTTTCCCTTAGGGTGTTGTTCTTAACCTGAAAACTGGACTGCATCCCGAAGTTTTTTGAGTTCCCTCCAATATCTGGCTACGACTCTCCCCATGAACGTTTGCCATTTTCTCCCACCCTTTTGACTTGGCCTCACTGAGAACTAAAATGGCCCTTTGCCTGAAGCTCTGCAAACGGAAGCTAGAGAACTTGACGAAACGGCCACAACGGCTCCTATGGAAACAATCCTCGTGCCTGTTTCTTTGAGAGCCACTCCGAAATTTGAACCAAACACCCGACGACATCATCAGAGGTGTTTCAGACTTCTAAAGTTGCTTCGACCCTGACATCTAGAAATCTCCTTCTCACACACACACACACACACACACACACACACACACACACCCCTACACACACGAGTCACCAGCTCAGCTTTAATATGTTCCAAGGAACTTTCAGAGGAGGGAACTCTTGGGCTCCAGAGTAGGCCGCCCCAAAATCTGCCTCCATGCTCTATTGATTATTTTGAATTCAAGTGACTTAAGAACCGGGCAGCACAAGAGGGACACACTGGCCCGCCTTTCTGTCCTCCTGCGGAGGAAGATCTCAAGTGAAGACATCTGCTTCCATGCATGTCCATGATTCTCAAATGGTGTAGTGGGGTTTCCTGGGTTAGGAAAAGGAGGGGACATCTTTTGCCTGGAAAAAAAGGCCTGTTTCTCACACAACCTCCTCCCATCCCTTACCTCTCTCCCTCCTTCCCTCCCTGCAGTTTGGAGGGGACAGCCTAAGGGTGGGGAAATTGGGGAAAGAAAAAAGACAGAGCCATTCATTAAAGAGAAGCTCGAGGCAAAGTCAAAGGCTCCGACTTGGCCGGAGAGCTTTCTGCATTTGAATGGAGCGATTGAACGAGGCCCTGCCGAATGAATCGTCCGGACCTCCCCTCCCCTCCCCCGCTCCTGGCAAAGGTCAGTCCAGGGGACTTAGGAAGGAGCTCTGGAGAAGGAACGGGGGTGGGGGTGGGGGTGGGGGCGGGACCAACAGACAATAGCCGCTGCCTGCCTGCCTGCCTGCCTGCCTGCCTGCCTGCCTGCCTGCCTGCCGGGCTGAGGCCTGAGGCCTGAGGCCTGAGGCCTGAGGCCTGAGGGCCACCACGCTGGCTCCTGCAACACAATCCCTTCCAGGAAACTGCTGTGATGACTCTTTGGCAGTGAAGGATCAACTCTGAACTCTCTTGGCCTATTTCTGCAAAAGGCCCGAGCCTCAGCTACGACAGATTCTCTGGGTTTCTTGGCACAGGGACTGACCCGCACCCTCCCGTCCTGTCAGATCCTCCTTTGTACACACGCCTCCACTCACTGGAAGGGTTCTTTGGCCTCGTCCAGAAAACGAACACACAAAAAGAAACCCACAAACAAGACTGAAATGATGTGTTGGTAGTTATGGGAAAGAAACCTGCTCCTCTCACACACCTGAGGGCAGGAAGCGAAGGCAGGTTCTCGGCCGGAGGGGGACGGGGTGAACCGAGGTCGGTCAGCGCCCCCCTCCCCCCGCTTCTCTCCCAGGTGACGTGGGCCCCCCTTCCCCGCCTCTCTCTGCGCCCCCCATCCCCACCCCGCCCTGGTTCTGATACTTCACTCGGGAAACTTCTCTAGGCCGGCCGAGATGCCAGCTTGCTGTCCTGCCGTTTCATGCCCATCCCTATCAGCCATGTCCAAAAGGCACAGGAAATCGTGGACAGCAGATAGCGCACCCAGAGGGGTGTGTGTGTGTGTGTGTGTGTGTGTGTGTGTGTGTGTGTGTGTGTGTGTGTGTGTGTGTGTGTGTTTTGGTGGGGTTTCTGTCTGCGTGTGTGTTTGCTTTTGGTTTGGCTTTTTTTTTTTTTTCTTCGATAAACTCGCCCCATTTGGGAGTCGGGTGGAACACGGTGGGTGTCTCCTGGCCTGCCACCCTAACAAACCCCAAAGAGACTCATTTTGGGGTCTCGGCCAGCCAGGTCCCCTTTCTTGGAATTCTGGTTTCACAAATCCGTCTCGTGTCCATGGAATTCTCAGGTCCAGCCATCGACCCTAAGGACGGGGAGGGAAGGTTTTGTCCCGGGGACATCTTCCTTCCTTGCCCGCCTCCTCGGGGTTCCGGACGCTTCGGTATGCTGACGTGCCGTGCCCTCCTCAGCTCCACCCCGACCCCCATCCCAACCCCCCCACCCCCCACCCCCCCGTCTTTGGGAACTCTGTGAACAGGGGTGGTGTTTTTCACAGCCAAACACGCTCTCACCGTAAGACCCGGCCCTCGGAGGACTCCTTGCTATGAATGGACCCGAGGTGACGCGGGGAGTCGAACGGCTGAGGTCCACGCAGAAACCTGCATGCGGACCTTGACGGTGGCGGTTTTATTCCTCACTGCCAAGAACTCTCTCGGAGGTGACCGAGACATGTCTTTCAGGAGGTGAATGGACACGTACGTAGCCTGGGGACGAGCCGTAGGTAACATGCTTTCTCGGAAGAGAAAAACCATGGACGGGATGAACGGGTCAGCGGGGTGGTGGTGGATGGTGGATGAATAGGCGGAGGGCAGAGGACGTTTAAGGCAGGGAAACTCTCCAAAGGTAGGATCCTGATG